>NC_090659.1:10273241-10576271 GCF_013368605.1 Nyctibius grandis | reverse complement strand
TACACCAAACAGTACAGGTGCAAACTATGTTTTGTATTTTCTGTACATTGAAAAAAAAGCACAAAAAAAGAAAAAGGAGCAGGAAATACAGCTGTTCATTGCATTAACAAGCTGCTGGTAGCATTAGGCTTGATCCACAAGAACTACATTGCACTGGACAACTTGTAATCAGTCTGCTACATGATGGAGTTTGAAACCACATATTAGGCATGAAGTCTCTCTCCCCAGCCTGAGGAATCTCAGCGAGGACAGAGTGTCCAGGAGTCACCAGGTGCCAGGGGCCAACCTAATCCTGTTGCGTCAAATATCCTGAAGCATCCTTTTGAAGCTGTTTCCCTGCCCTCCAAATCATGAAATATTTGGGGGAATAAGAAACAGACAATGCAATAATGACAACTAACACACTGGTAGCACTGTTGTCAGTGTAGGAGTCAAGTCTCTGCTCCATCAAATACAATTAAGTTTTTTATAAAAACACAAATGATTCAGCAAGACAGATCACAAGAATCAGAATATGCTGCAATATGGTGTTCAGCAAACTCCATCCAGTGTAGAAAATGTGCTTAAGTAACTGCAATATCATTTTACAGATTAATTCTATAATCACTGAACTATTGGACAAAAAGAAGAGACCACACTCTTCCCAGCTGTGCTTTCTGCAGATTTGGAATTGGCTTGACACTGCTTTCTGGATCAATTCCTCAAGTGACCTACACAAAGAAATACTACATTTCCAACTCTTGAGCTAGAAAGGGATCAATTCTGTCCTCTGTTTTCCTTTATATTTGCAAGACTATGTCACCGTATTCTTCCAATGACAAAAGCTGTTTCTAAATCCTTCACATTAAGGACATCCAATTTTTATTTATAATTTTTGCTCATATAAATGAGTTTTCTGAAGTCTAATGGAGTGTAAAGGAAGAAGCTGTTCCTTCTCAGAACATGTTACAGAATTTTGCCACGTTACAGAATTTTTAAAATTAAATCAATACATTCGAGGAAGGATGTAAGGGGGAGAAAGCAGCCTGAAGCCTAAAGCTAGGAATCGACTAATTAAGATATGCAATAAAAATGTTAATCAAGTAAACTTAGGGAGGATGGGGGAAAGCGATTACATAATCCTTTTGGCACCGTATAATGTCTCAGTGCTCTCACACAGGAAAATGATGAGTAGGTAAACAAGTAAGAGAGAAAAAAACCAGGTCCTTTGATTGTGGGCCAAAGAAGAAACTGTTCCAAATGGCTTCTCTAACCAACATTAACAGTTCAAGTAGAAAACATTCAGATCTAAGAGCTCTCTCTAGTGTGCCAGCCTGGGGATAGCTCACACAAACTAACCAAGCAGCCTGAGAAACTGGAGTATTCAAAATTATTCTTGTTAAGTATGGGCATAGCAATGTCTTTTGTTATTCTATTTCTTTATAACTCTATTCCACCATTGCAAAACTATAAGTAAGCAAGATGTTCAGTTCTGTGTCCTGTATTATAGAAGTTTCACTGCTAACCAACAAGTAGGTACTTCATTCATACTTGCACAAATCCTTAAAGCGAGGGCTTTGGGGTTGCGCTTGTTTGTAGCCTTGCTACCCAGTAAGTATGGTGTTGTTTGCAACAGATTTTGTGCTAAGCTAATAACACAGAACTCCACACCTATCAGGCTCTGTCTGGACTTGTTTTGGCCTAGCTGGAGCCATATTTAGTCTTGTTTAGCTGTAACAACAATTATCTAATAGTCCTGTGACTATTACCTACTTTGTTTTAGCTTGTGAACAACTGTATGGGGTAATAGCAAGCAGTTATTTAGTGCAGAATGAACTATTTATGACTCTAGAATAAAAAGAAGAGTAGAGGAATACTGGCGTGAGGTGATAGCAGGGGTGTTGAAACTATGGGCCCAGGATGACACCAGGGGACCTAGGGCTATAAACATGTCACCAATGGTCATTTAATAGTCATTAAAAGAATGCAACCATGTGAGCAGGGGAAAGTAAGTTTTAAGGATAACAAAGAGAACAATGAACACATATCTAACATAAATGAACACGTATCTAACACAAGTTAAATGTACTATACACGGTAATGTGGAAATGTGAACCAATGAAGAAGCAGCAGGGCATAGAGCATACTATAAAACATGTAAAATGACTCCTGATAGACCCAACAGTGAGAAGGAAGGAAACATGTACATCAACATTGCAGTTCTCCCAAAAAGGACTATGATGCTGGCGACTGGCTGTAATATTTCTCCCCAACCCTGAACCAAAGCCTGAACCTTAGGACCCAGAAACACAGTGGAAGGATGACAGTAATACCAGAGAAACATGGAGATATTAGGCTATTTGTGTATACTAATGTTAACTGTATACAATTTGAATCATAAATGTTAGTACAATTGTAAGTGGACTAATGGTTATTCTTCGATCAATCTGTTAAGACTTAAATTAGAATAACAATAAAATCCCTGTTTGTATGTAATACGTACTCATTTTCCCTGTATCAAGATTTTGAGTGTAGCAAATAAGTGCAAATAAATGCAACTTACTCTGTAACCTGGATGCAACAAACTGGCAACACTTGCAGGATCCACAATACCCAAGTGCATTTCTCTGGTGTTTCAAAAAGGTAAGAAGATATATCTCCACCAAGTTGTTGAGACATTTTAGGAGATAATAATAATAATATAAAGTCCATGCGTACAGAGAAAGGATCTTCCCGAATTAGTCAAGAATCTCCTGGTCTGGAAGGAGGATAATAAAGAAAGTGGAAATTGAGGATTGTCCCAAGTTCATAATAGATGTGAAATTGTCATCATTGGCATCTGCAGCTCAAAGCATGATGCTGGACTGAGGACTGCTTAGAACCATCTGTCTATCTGTCATGAATTTGTAAACCCGAACAACAGATTGGGATTCACCCTCGTAGGCAATATACTAGGACTTTGGGTTTCTTCAGGACGGCTAGGCTTCTCGCTCAGGTAGACTGTAGGGTTTTTCTGGGTTTTTACCCTCTCAGAGGAATTCCTTTTTTTAACATGAAAAAGATTGGCGCTTAACACCCAAAGCAATGACAGTAATTTTAGTTTTTCAGTACTATTAAGATTTCAAATACTTACCGAATATTATAAGCACACATTTCAGAGCACTTATTATTTTTTAATATAATTTACTTTTTCATTAGAAAGCAAAACAGTTAACCACAGTAATAGCTAATTTCTGGCAAAAATAAACTCATTAGCACTAATTTTGATAAAGTTGTCTTGTTACATTATTAACACTATAGCTTTAGATTTCCTGACCTGAATTTTTTTTTTCATTGTATTTATACTGAATTATTTTGTCCAATACAAAGAATATTGTGATTACACTTAAATATTATTCAGGTTAGGTGAAATTCACTCTGTAAAGCTCAAACACTGTATTTATTTATTATCTGGCTAAAGGTGCCTCCTGTTTTGGGATTCTGTATATTGATTTCAGAGAGATTGCCTTTATGAACTGTCTTAACACGTCTCTCAATTCTATTATTTACTTTCCAAAACAGTAATAATGATTTGCAAAGTGCGATTTTGATTGCAATGGTAATACTCCTGTAGCTAATAACCATAATTATTAACATGTGACCTATTGCCTGGAAAACCTCCAACAGCATGTGCAGTTTAACTTCATACAACAAACTTGTGTGGGATCTGGATTTTTTTTTAATATGAAAAGATTAATTTTTATATGAAAATACTCATTTTAGTAAGGTGTGACAATGCAGTATCAGAATAATGAAGAAAGAATTATATGAATTGAACATGAATGTATAATACCTATATGGAGATAATTTCTCATTACTTTTTTTTTTTAAATCAATGCATTTTAAAGAAAAATATTTAAAAAAGGAAAAGAAAAAATTAAATTTGTATATTACATATATTGTAAAGAAAGCAAGAAAATTATAATTTTTGTATCCAAGTCAGTCACATATGTGTCTCTTCTTCTAACATAAAAAAGGATGTGTCATAAAAGCTATGAAAGTAGAGAAATAAAATAAATTATAAAAACACTTTACACTTTTTTCCCTAGATATCAAAGTTAGCTATAATTATTGTCATTTTACAAAGAAGGTAGCTTAGGAACAGAAAAGTTACCTGAATTATCTGGGTACAGACTGGTCTGGCTATTAATGTCCATTCACCTAAATCACCTGGTGTACGACAAAGGTTCAGAAAGTACATCTGAGACATTGTATGATCTTAGTTTTTATTTTGGTATCTTGGCTTTGTGTTTAAATGGCAATATATAAAGTTTTCTATATACAAGTGGTGTTTTTCATGTAGTCTTCAAGTAGACATGAATTTCAGCACGATGCAGGTGTTTTCAAAGGTGAAATACAACCCCAATAGCATGCAGGTTGGGAACAAATCATGTGTATCAAGGAGAAGTCTGGAGAATTAGGCTATAAATATACAGAAACAATGACAAACCTCTAACCCTTAACTGTGTACCACTACACCCCAATACAATAATTTACTATGTCAATAAAACTGAATGGAACATCAACACAAAATGCCAGTAAAAAAATTCTCTTCCCAAGTATATCAGTGACAAAGGAAAGGTTAAAACTGCAATGAACATGCCTTTTTCCCTTTGCACTGTGGAGTTTTAAGGAGTGAAATTTACTCCACTCAATAGTCAGTGATGTGTATAATTAAGTAGAAAAGTTTTGGAGAATGTGATTTTATGGTTACTGTAGCAACTAGCACCTAGATGGTCCATATTCCTGTGCTCTTCTATCATCCAAAAAAAAAAATCTGCCTATGACCCACTTGAAAACAAATAGGTTTGTACTGCTCAAACTCCCATTGTTCTCACAGGCATCTATTATCACTCAGATCAGGCTGCTGGGATAATCCTACCTTGGAAACAGTTTTACCAAAGAGCAGTATACATCCTCCATGGCTTGACCTATAGCATAGCAGTGGAAATCTTGTGCACAGTCCTGTGCGGCTCCATTTGGTCATATGTGGCTTTAAGGAAGGTTTTAAATGGCTATTGCATTTCATAGTCTAAGCTACTTATATTCAGAAAAGTTTTAGGTTTTTTATCACAATCGCTCAACTACCCTCATCTCATCCCTTTAAGACCAATAAAATTTTGCAATCTTGTTTATAGTGAGAAGAAGTTGAAAGGTTGTCCCAAAGCCCACCTTACTGTTGTTCTAGCATGAACGGAAGATGAACTAAAGCAGAAGTGCTGAATAGCTTACTGCCAGAGAGAATTTTCCTGTGTTCATGTTGCTAAGTAAATCTCCTCACCTGTCTCATGTTGCACCTGAGAACTTAAGAGCAAGGGACAGCAGAAGTGTGACAAAGGTACAAAGTTATTATCTATTTTGAAAACATATATTTCTTGTGGACACTACTTAAATTATTTGTTCTGAGTTTAGGAGATCTCTAATTGCAAATCTGTCTCATGTGAGTTTTTCGAAGGGTGCAATAACATTCAAGCATAAGAACAAAAATTCAGCCCAACAAAGTACATTACCATTCTATTAAGTTTACCATCTCTTCCCTCAGAGGCCTTGCAAGTGTAACTCTTAACTTTAAATGTAACCCTTGACTTACCAGGAGCTTGCTTCTACTGTATGCACACATGAAAGGCAGAATTAATATTAACGTTAATGTTAAAAAGGCAGAACGATCTTTTTTGTTTTCAACTGAAATGTCTGGTTACCATTCCAAGTAAATTTGAGAGCAATTTCTTAAAATATCTCTCTCTCTCTTTCCTTTTTGGTAAGCATTTGTTCCTGTAATATCAGAGGTGGAAAAATAAAACAAAACAAATAACATAAAACACTTCTTTATGACATATTGGTTTCAGGTCTTCTAATAATTGACTATACAACACATCCAAATGTGATATATTTATTTATTAACTAAATATTTCTTATTAGAATGACAGCTTCCCTTTTCACATTCCTTCAGTCTTTTCCCTATGGGCCTTCCAAACCTTGCTTCTAGACATTTTAACTTTAAATCATACTCATTTCCATTCTGTGATCAGAATATAAATAACCTGTGCTGCCAGACAGGCATATAAGAAACTACCTTTTCCTCCTCAGTCAGTTCATTCTTTTAGAAAAACAATGGAAAACGTCCAGTTTTAGAAAGAGGACTAAGGAGAGGTTTTACATAGGCAACATGTTGCAAGTTTCCCTATAAGCCTTCATGTACTTCAAGTCTTCACTGTACCTGCCAACCCATATGCAGGAGACAGATGTTTGTCCTTCCACTTTGTTAACTACCTTGTCACAATACATCACCATTTATGTACTACTTCGTGGAGGTTTGGTTTACACAATTTAGTCTGCATTTCCATCTGTGCTTGAGTAGGATTGGAGAAGTGCCTGTTAAAGATAGTGGATTACCTTATGTTTATATAGCTGTTTTTAATTATTACCTTTAATATTCATATTACATAGCAAATATTTTAAGTCTGTGCTGTGCTCACTGCTGGTAACAAGTTTGAAGTCCTAAAACAGAGATAATTTGGCTGCCTGCAGAGGCTAGTCAATGTTTGCATGGCATTTTCACTCAGGTAGTCAACCTGAGATGGGATAGCTGTAAGTGGGGCAAGACAACCAATCATCTAGCCCAACTACACAGCTTTTTGATCTTTGATCTCAGGTGCAGCCAGCAAGGACAGACACTCTGTATCGTGTATAGGCTCATCTGTAAATTTAAGTGAGACCACAGAGTCATTTCACATGCATTTGAAAAGAGTCATCATATGTGAAAAACTTATGTCATGATCAGTGTGCAGCATTTGATCCAGAGAGCTAGTGGAGATGAGAACAAGACCTGTATAAAATACGTAGAGGCAGACTGTTGACTCCTAATAATGGTGTGAGGTGACCTCGAGCACCCTACTGATGTTGGGTCAGTGCCACCCATGCATTGGCATCAGGTATTAATTTTTTCAGACTGAAAAGTTAATGTTGTTTACATGCTTTGTAGGACTCGTAAGGGGGGGTTGAACCCTTCACTTTCACCATAATATATGTATTAACACTTTCTGCTGTGCCAAATAAAAATGCAAAATAAACAGTTCACAAGGTTAATAAACAAAGGTAGATTTTTCTGATACAGTCTATTATTTGCCTTAGGTAAACTGCCTCACACATTTGACGTATGTCCAGCACTATGGAAACATATGGAACATGCTGCCGTCTACTGACTTAGGCTGCTATGATTGAAAGTGTAATTGGAATTATTTGAGGGGAGTTGGAGATGCTTCACCTTCAGTAAAACATACCCTGCTCTTTTTCTTCTCAACATCAAATACAATTGCAAATATGGGGCTATTCAGCCTATGGAGGCACAAAACACAGGCATAAGTCACAGGCAGATGAAGAAATGCTAGAATTTCTGAAGTGCATCAACACTCCCTAAAATATTCCTGCTGTAACCCTGTGCATTGTCAGACTGCAACCAAAATAAGAAAGGGGAAGTTGGGAAGGCTGATGCTCGCACACCATCAGTCCAAAGTTATTTAGCACAATTGTTTCTGTAATTGCAGCTCACAGGGAATGTTCAGTGTTCAATGGTCCTCAAAAATCAGACTTCCAATTGGCTGATGACGGGTTTTGTTAGATGCGCACACTGAGCTGGGAAATTCAGCCACATGTGTCAGGACCAGAGAATTCTCAACACTGCCACAGGTTTTGGGGCGAAGAGGGTCTTAACAGGACCTAAGCTGTTTTTCTTCATACAAACATACCTCTCCTTTGCTGATTAATAGCACATATATAAGACCCTAAGCTACTGAAACTCTATAGTTATTTTAAACTGGGGAGAGTGAAAAATTAGTGACAATAGGAAATTAATTTTCTTAGAAAGGTCTTAAGGAACTTAAAGTTAACCATTTACATACCATTACCTCTGATGAAATAGTTATGTCTGAGATGTCACAAATGTTACAAAATTGAGATTATAAAAAAAACCTTTCCACATAAGTGGGGTTTTTTTTATTATCAGCATATACCAACCATCCCTCAACTCCTAATCAAGACAAAATCAAGCCTTCAGGCTTTATCAACAAGAGTGGTGACAGCCTCACAACTGGGGTAGCAGAGAAACACTAGGGCATTTTTCTCCTGTGGGGGACACCAGGTGACAAGAGTACACTCCTGCTTTGAGGGTGGAGGAAGACGGGGTGGGGGATAGTGACTTGAGACTGTAAAGGTGCAGGAGCACGTACCTCTGCCCAGGACCACAGGTTGTCTCCACATCTGATGTGTGGGGAAATTTCACAAGGAGGACTGAAGGAAAAAATAGTGGACTGGTCCAAAGCTCTTGGAGATTCTTCTGTATCCTGTACCTTCTAATTCCATACCTGAACATACAATAATGACAAAACAGGGTGACAATTAAAGGCTATTTTACAGAGGCTTCCATTCTGCAGCAACATAAAGTATTGCAGTCAATAACTGCTGCCTCAGGAAATATTGTGCTAGGTAAAATCATATCCCTCTGGGGAACAGAACACTGTTAAAACACTTGATCTTACTTTACAGATGAGACTGTTCTCTGATGGTAAAGAAAATTACAGTCCATGTGTAGGAGCTATATGAAAGAGTATGCTATGAATCTCAGGATGGGACTGAGCAGCTCTGCTGTTCCTGGTGAGCAGCCTGTTAGAGGTAGCCTAGAACTCTGTGGGTTCACGGCCCAGTCTACATCTTCTGCCCATTTGACTTGGTGTTAATACTCTGGACTATCAGCTCTGCAGGGTGAGGATGCTGATTCAGCCTCCTTGTCAGATGGAGCAGTGGCAGCCAAAGAGGGCTAAGCCTCCAGGCTGGGAACAAGAGACCCAGCAGTGTTAGAGCTGCGATGTGTGAGCACCCTCAGGGAGAGTGAGGCAACCCAACATATGGACGTGTAGGAAGGCATAGAAACCTGTGAAAGATGGGTACAAAACCCTCCCTAACAGGAGAGCTGCAAATAGGCCATGATATACACTTGGTGTGGATAGTGCTGCAGTAGCTGTTATTCTTCCCAAAAAAAATCATGCCTATATTTTACAGAGATGTGCCAGAGGAACAGACTGCCAAAAGTAGTCAGGCTCACAGGCACTCCCTAAAAAACATCTCCTGTTGCCACCACAGGGGACCGGCTACTGTGGCTGGTGCTCACACCAGCCAGGGCATTTTTTTTCCTTATCCCATCAGTTAAATTCTTGAACAGTAGTACAAAATCCATAATAAAGAGATCAGCAAATCAAATCCATTACTGACTGGTATGTGAAGTTTAATCAAGATGACTTTGCAAGGAAATAAACTGTGCAATTAAAGCTGTATCTTTCACCATCTCCTGCACACTGCTTAGGTAATCTGCATATTTAAACAAAGCTTCCTAGTATTCATGACTGAAAGTGCACACCAAGGGAAACTGAAGCCATATGATTAGATGTCAAAGTGACTAAAAAATTGCTTTTAAAAAGGTAGGCTTCCAATAATTAATAGTCCAGATCTTCAGGTAATGTAAATCACTGAATGAATTGTATATTTCTGATTTACACTGCCACATAATCTAGTTGTGTGTGTCCAACCCTTATTCTCAAAAACATTTAGCACAGATTGCTTGGATAACTCGTGGTGGGGAGCGGGGAACCAAACATCAGTTTTCTGAAAGCCTTTAAGGAATGACATGTTCTAAAGCACTCTGAAACATAACTATGTGCTAATTAAAACTTCATACTTTTAAATAATAAAGCAGGAAAGAGAGACAATTCTAGCTGGAATAAGCATCCCACTACAACATACAGACAAGGCAGGGTTTCCAAAGGCACAAATGGCAGTGAGGCATCTCCCATGGAGAACTGGTGATGACAGGTCAGGTCACACAATTCTGCACTCTCTCAGTATCATAACGGAAAGATATCAAAAAGTTTCTGAAGACAAAATGACTGTTGCTATTTTTTTTACTGATCAAAGAAAATTTTTCGGTTTAAGTTTCAGCTTAATTCTTAGCACTCGTAGAGCGGTTAAAAGATATACCTCTTCCCACCTGGTGGACTTTTGTGTTACACCATGCATGGCAGTAACGAAGACAGATTAGTGTTATTTATTTGCTGACACTGACAAGAGTAGCCTGTTTTTGCTTCTGTATTTTATCATTAAAGCCTTGTTTTTCAGCCTCAAATAGCCCCAAGACAATGCACTGCAATAATTTAAAAAAAAAAAGTTTAATCAGTAGTAATAGACTGGATGAAATCAACAAAACGCAACACATTGTACTCAGTGTTGACAATTCAGGCTTAACACACTCCTGAGGTAGGAAACAATAGAAAAGGAAGGGTGTGTTTATTTATAAAGGTTTCTCCCCTTTGAATTAGTGTTCAGGGAACCCTGCTCATCAAGCATTATAGGTAAAGCACTAAAAAAAAAAACAAAACCAAAGCAGCAATTTCAAAGCTGGGTGGGTAGCATAGCACTGGAGCAGATTACCCAGAGAGGCTGTCAAATCTGCGAATCAGATTTTCACAACCCAGCTAGACCCAGCCAGAGGGTCTAGCACTGATCTAGCAGTGGTGACAGTCCTA
The DNA here is from genome assembly GCF_013368605.1 of Nyctibius grandis. NCBI lineage: Eukaryota > Metazoa > Chordata > Aves > Nyctibiiformes > Nyctibiidae > Nyctibius > Nyctibius grandis. The sequence continues at coordinate 10,565,682 of NC_090659.1, read as the reverse complement.
CTTCGAGATGGGGTTTCAACTAAAAGACCTTCAGCAGCCCCTTCCTGCTGATCTTTCGGTGATTTGATGTTTCTATGAAAACAGGCGCAAGGTGGGGTCCTGATGGCAGGATGTGCATGGGCAGCTTACACCCGAGAAGAAAAGAAGTAATGCCATTGTGCCTTTATAACTTACGTGCAGCCTGAGACTTTCCCTGTCTGCCAGTAGTGGTATAACTCTTAGTGAAACAAGCAGGCAAAACATCTCCTAAGGAAAATAGTTATACTTTTAAGTACAGATTTAATTACAAAGACCATTGATTTTCACATATGGAAATAAGTTTACTCTGATGCTTGTACTTACAAGACCCAGACCATAAGTATGAAATTCTTGGCTTACTTCTAAGTTCTTGAGCTGGCTTCTTTCATCTGCTTTATTTTTCTTTTATTAAGAATTAATTAAAGAAAGCTATCAAGCTCATCTTTCTGACTGAAGTCAGCCGCCTTTGCTTGGGTAAGCACAGGCAGTACTTACAGCTGCAAGCAGTGTAAAGTCTATTTTTAAAATGCCTTTTATTTTAAAGGGTCACTGCCAAGGTGATTAGCACCAAATCCAAATGAGCTTTTAACCTGCCTCCTTCACTCTGTTGCTGATTTAGCTAGTAAAATCCTGCCAGCAACACCAGTTTTAAAAACCAGACTTTGAAGCCACACCACAGCAAAAGGCTTCTGGAAGTCCAATGAGATTATGTCTACTGCGGCACTCCTGTCAGGTGTCATTGTCACTTCCTAGGAGAAGTTAATCGGATTTGTTCGTCCTGATCTCTGCTTTAGCTAGCCTGGACCTGTCTAAGGCTGTACCTGTCGGGTGCTCCCCATCGAGGTCCTGCTCATCTCTGCAGCCAGTCTTGGCTCCCTCCCAAACAGGGGTGTCAGGTCAGCTCCCCTCCCTGCTTGGCCTCTCATCTGCCTCCTCTGGCCGTCAGGGAGTCCAGCGTCTCTACCGTTTGTACTTCTCTTTCCTCATCTAGCACTAACTTAGGGGTAATCGGTGTTCTGCTTTCATCTTTCCTCTGTGTGACAGGGTGGGTATGTACAACCTCCCCAAATTTAGCAGCTTCATGATTCTCTACCACTGCTGTGAGAAATGGGGCTGCAGGGACCATGGGGCGGGGTGTGGGGGGGCAGACCCTGCTCACAATGCCCCCCCTCCTCAAGTTGTAGAATATTCCTTTTATTTCAAATGTTTATTCACCATTAACTTCATTTTCTTTTACTCAGATCTAGTGTGTTTATTATGTGGGGAGTTGGTAGTGATGTTTTTAATTAAGGTTGTCTAATAATTTCCTTTATAGCTTTCAGTTTTCAGTATAGTTTATAACCCCAGGAACATTAATAATTCTGAACTAAATTTTGCATGCTTCGTTTCTGCCTCAAGTGGAATTGCTTATGGGATCATCAGCTACCCTGCTCCTGCTTCCTATTTTTCTTCCCCTAAATATTCTCTTGTTTTAACAAAGTACAGTAGACTGGGAGCTAGATGATCATGAATTGCACTTTCATAATTTCTACTGCATAATGCTAATAATTCTGTGCAATTGTATCTGTAATCAAGCAAGGTGTTAAGCATCTTTTGCATAGAAAGCAGAAAACTGTCAGTCCATCAGCTTAATCAGTGGAGCAATGGAGGTTTTCAAAGATTGTGCAAGGTCATCAGTACAAACTGGGATTAAAACTTCATGGAAGAAATGTGATGTTGTCCACCATATACAATGCTTCTAGACTGCTTGCTTTTGAAAAAATACTAAACAGAAGAAGCCAAGACATGAAAAAGAACTTCTGTAGTCATCAGATTTTTACACTCTGATTGTGGAGGATGCCATACATACCATATATCACATCAGAAACACTCTCAGTTGAGCTGGGACTACTAGGCTTTTCCAGCACTCATGATAGCTGGCTGAAAGCCTAACTACAAGCTTGCCAGATCAGCATGGGGAGTTACACATAATTTCTAAAGGCTGAAATAAAAATTTATTATGATTATTTAAAAAAAAATATTATTTGAGTTTCCATTCCACTGGACATTTCAGTAGTAAATGCTGAACAGGAGTCTTGGTGTTCTTGCTCTTTTCCTTTTCCTTCCCTTCCCCTCTCTTCCCTTCCCTTCTCTTCCTTTCCCTTCTCTCTTATGTCTTGCCTCTTCTCTCTTTTTTTCTCTCTTTCCTTCCTTCCCAAGGTTAAAATTACATGCAGAATGGTAATACAGGATTTCAGATAAATTCTCACTCTTTTTTTCTTCTGTACTGTGTCCCCTTGGGGAAGAAGGCTGTGCTCAAAAACTTTCCAGAACTTGTAAGGTCAGCTGCAATCTGGGGCGCACACAAGCAGACACAACCCCCGGGGCTGCTCAACACCAGTAATTCAGGGTGTGAGCTCTGGTGAGAACTGTTCAGTTCTCAGGACTCCAGGCAGCAGGGCTGTCCTCTTTTCTTCTATTTACTGCTACTGTCTTCAACAAATTGGCAGGAAGGCTTTCTAGCCTATACTCTTTCAGCATTCACCAGTTCAAAACAGGCATCTTGCACATTTTCTCCTTCATGGTTAGGCTGTTCAGAGGTCTAAAGGGGCACAAGGTGTTCAACAGATGTTGAGCACTTCTTCTGTCCTCCTTGGTAAAGCAGAAGAGTATGCATCTGTGGTCCAACCCTGTTTGCCTCAGCGTGAGAGTAGTTTCATTGAAGTTACTCTTAAAGCATGCAAGCTTTGTCCCTTGTGAAGAAAGCTACCTTCACCTTTGGCACTAAATGCAAGAACACTCACTCTTCTGCTTATACTACTATACTTAGGTCCAATGGATAAGGAAGGCAACCCGACTCTGAAGTTCTCCTATTCTGTGAGGTTAACCTTCACTTTAATCCTTATACTTTTTATTCATTTTTGTGAGTGCGATTTCTTGAATATATCAGGTCATGAGCTTCAGCAACAGAAAGAGAAGGGGTAAAAACCATTGTTAGACAGGAATGCTAATTCTGACAGCAAGCATCGAAAGGTTGAGTCAGCCTGCGCCACATTGTGAGAGTTCAGCAGTGCTCCATTCATTTGTGTGATAAGCCTCATTATAAGGAAGCTTTTTGAAAGCAATTCATTCTGAGGAACTTTGGATACAGTTCCAAAAGCAGAAAATAAAGCCTAGGAGAACTGGGGAAAGCAAAAAGAGCAGGCATAGAATCAAGCAGGAAGGCATACAAAAATCAGCTCTTTTGCAAGTTCATTTTTTCATTATATTTGACATACTTTGGGAGACAGAACTGCGCTGCACACTTGTGGCCTCAGGCAGTGAAGCTGGAACAAGATATTTCAAGAACTGCAGAACACACACACAGCTGTATAACACAGAAAAAGGTATAGAAACCGAATTGACAAGATCATGATGCTGACTTGCTCCAGAATTACATCAGCCAAGGTAGTTTATTTTGAAGTAGAAAATTTTACATATTCTTAACTGGTTTACCACTTATCTGGACCTTTAGGTGGTGATCAAAAGATGTGGCATCTAAAGTTCAGCTGAAAAATTAATTTTTCAAACCCATCACAAACAGATTAGTCAGATTTTATGAAGAAAACAATCAATACCTGGAAGTTGTGTGTGATTTTTTGGGAGATGAGAAATACCATCAGTAACAGTTCTAAGCAAACAGCTAGAAAAATATATAACTTGATGATGCCCTGTGGGTTCTAACAACCTCTGGGATTTGTGATTGTCATTTTTAAGTCAACCACATCATTGTCAAGAAATGAAAAGCAACCAGTCAACCAGCATTTTGTGCTCCCTCTGCTGGTCCTGGAACGCAGGAAGCTGACAAACACTAGACCCAGAGCTCTGCTGTTTGACATAACTCAGTGATGATGAAGCAGAAACAACAAGCTTTGACTTTCAGTGTGCTTTTATATGTAGCCAGTTTTGCTGTTATTAAACAAGTGAACAAAAAAGGCAAAATGTATTTTAGCTCCCTTTCAGAGGAAAAGTTAATTTATCTTCTTGAGAATGATAGAAAAATAATTTCTAATGTTTGCTGAACTTCAAGGCACCTTGCAACAGTCACCTCTTGGCCAATGCTTGTGGCAAGGCCGTGAGACTGAGTGGCTTGCAACAGTACAGATATTGGTAAACTCCCTCCAAATACTTGTTGCTATTATGATTTTTGGTCTCAGTCTAAGCTAATAGTTGATCAGGCCTCAGCTATGCTTATTAGCCATATAGAACTGAGGATTTAACTCATATGCTCAGAGAATGTAAATACAAAAGACTTCCTATTTAAAAAAAAAAAAAAGAAGAAGAGATGAGATTTAACATAAATAAACGAATGTGTTCATGAAAGGAAATTTGTACTCACCAAGTTTGCAGGAAAATACAAATTAGTTTGAGATATGTTGATATTCTGACATGCTTTAGTGCAAACATTATCCTATCCTACACAGTATCCACAGGTGTTACACAGAGGGATGGTTCCTCTCACCTGGCAATGGTACAAGAGCTTGCAGCTCTTAAAGGAAGAGGAAGGTGGGAAAAGTGATGTCAGAGTACAGGGTGACCTCATTACTCCTGAAAAAGTGTCACATTTACCCTTTAGTAAAAAATGAAGAGAGAACAGAAGTCTGCTGGGACTTCTGGGATGGGTCAGGTTTGACTTACACTGAATGAAGAATCTCTTTAACCTTCAGAAGAACAGAAGATGACCTTTTGCACATAAAAATATATCGGTAAGTCTTTTGGGTCCAATTAAAACTGGGTTTTAGTTCCAACATTAACTTGGGAAAAACATGCATTGTGAATACAGAGTGAAATAAGAAAAGTACACGCATAAACATCAGAGATACATATAACCCCAACTTCCCCATTGGGAACTCATGGTGGTCTGAAGCACAAAAATAACATGCATGTTAGTGTTCTGATACATTGCTATGGACCTAGAGCTATTCCTTTACCAGAACATGCATAATTCTGCTAGTTTTGTCTTTTTTTCTACCCTGTTACTACTGCTCTGGAACTGCATTTGTACAGTTCCTTCCACACGAGCCACAGTGGCAGAGATCAGTTGGGGAGTTCTCGTTTGGCAGCATAACTGAAAATCAGCCAAGTCCCAAGGCAGGTACAAGTTCCCCAAGGGCAACAGGTTTGCACTAGCAGAGCACCTGTGTAAACAACCAGAGGACTAGGCCACCTTCTTGGTGCATCCCACACTTTTGACCTTAGCACTTTCTTCATCATTTATAGACTTGCTCTTAAAAGCCATTTCAGAGGGATATAAAATGCCTTCCTTCAGCAAAGAAATGCATAAGGCACACATGAAACAGATGTGAGAAAATTCCACCGGCCATTTGATTAACTCTAAGGAACAGAACTTGCTAACATAATGAAGCATGACACATCATGAGGAGGCTGCATCTATCTGGAGAAGCGTCAAACCGCATAGTATTATGAAGCATGAAGAGTGTGCATTATGGAAAGAAAAAAAAAAGATTAATTTTATTTCAACCTCAGCTACGAGCTCACCACCCCTAGGGTAGAGATTCTTCCATATGCAAGATTGCATAGTTTAGAAAGTCACATAAGTTATTATGGCATGAATAACAGTAAAAGCATCAAAATAATTCTTTTCTTTGTTGGAAATGGTACGTAAATTCCATCCTTTCTATGTTACATTTTTTTCGTTAAGAATATTCTAAGAAAAATTAATTCTTGCTTTAAAATAAAATGGACAAGGAATAAAAATTGAACTACATAAATTATTCATTTAATTCAATGTTGTAAGAGAAAGATAGATTCACAGAACATTTTCCTTGTGATTCACTGAAAACTGTATTTTTAATGGGATCTATAGGCTTAAATTTTCTGGATATTACAGAGTGATAATGTACATCTGCGTACTATTTCCCTCTGTGAAAATTACAGTATCTGTGAATTATGTTTGTAACATCCCAAAACTGGAGAGAGACATCAGATCTGGCAGCATTATGGTCTAATTTTAGAAGGCATACGGTTGCCTGATAATCATTTACACCAGGGATACTGCTATGCTTTCTTATAAACTGAAGATTAATATTGGTAATACATTACAGAAAAAAAAGCCTCCCTCATTTCTGCAACGACTTTCATATGACTAGAACCAGTAGAAAGGAGTCTCACCTTCTGGAGAAACAGCTTTAATTCCCAGATTAAGATTCAGCTCATCTTCTGCCCCTCGTGATAGAAGTTGCCTCACAGGCTCTGGGCCAGCTGTGGATCCGCTTTCCCCAAGAGACCGTACATGACAGCAGCTGTGACCTTCACAACCACTTTTGGGCCATCCTCCCTTTCCTTCAGTTGCATTTTCAGTCTGGTTTGAAACCCTGCTCCCAACTTTTGCTTCCTTCTACACAATGTCATATATAAAAATGATATGAGTTCCACATTTGATTTTCTTTCTAGTCTCTTTTAACTTATCAGACATCATTATTTCTGCTGAAAATGTTCTTTGGTGTCTTGAGGCTCTATATTTAGCCTTAACACCACCACTAAATGATGTAATGAACTATTTTAATGAGAAAAGTCTCTACCAAACAGGCAACTGGGCTGCTAATATCTCATTCTTAGCACCGTCACAATATTCATCAGGGCTATGTAAAGATTGGCAATTAATTATTTCAGAGAGGTGTCTGCTGAAATTTTCAAGTGTCCTTATCAAGATTTGAGTAAAATATTCTCAGATCATTGCCCGAGTTCCATTTTCTTAGAAATAAAAATTACATAACTGGAATAATAATAAGAAAAATTAAAAGAAAAAAACCCCACAACTGTATATAAAGCAGGCATCCAGATTCATTTTCAACTGAAATAATTAGACCAATTTCTTTCCTTTTGTACCTAATTGACAATAAGTAGAAAGAAAATGTAAACACTATCCTGAGATACTGCAGAAGAATTATGAGGTTAGTGATACCCGATCACTGTGCCCAGTTATTTTCTACATACTAATTCCTGCCCAGCATGGTCTGCTTGAGAGGTGTGAAAGATCAACAGCTGTAAAAACAGAGCAATAGCTGCACTGAAGTTTCACACCTGCATGCAGAGAGTCCTTCATCAACTCTGTGAACTTTTTCCTTTAACTGTAAAGCAAAGGGTTAAGTGTCATGCTGCTGTTTCCTTAGTAAACAATGGGTGTAATTAAAGCTAGTATGTATCCTCCAAGCAAAAGGATACCAGTATTAAGTTGGAAAAAATATGGCTTAGGATTTAACTGTCTGGATTTGTAATTCTTCTACTGTAGATGATAAAATGTTACCGAACGAAAAATGTGGTAGTAAATTTTTGTTATTGCATGGGAAATGGCTGCAACACTTAGCTGTAAATGCAGTTCATAGTGAAGAGTTATTAATAAATAGGCTTCTGAAAACTTTATTTTATTATAGCATATAGTTCTGACATGAAAAGTTTATTTTATTATAGCATAATGTAAGTTGCACTGGATTGCATTGCATTTAGTACACAGAGTTACCTACAGATCTGGAAATAACTGTAACTGGAGAAAAACATAAGAGTTAGTAGAATCATTTTGAAACTTTGAATTTAAACCCAGAAGTCAGTGATATAGTAATCATTTTATGTTCTCAAAGGAGACGAAGAAATTAGCAGAGAGGTAGGGTAGAACAAAAGAAGTGTAATTCATCATTCTCTGAGCATTATTTTTAGCAGAAAAATGGTGCTAAGATGACTGGAAGTTGATGTTTTTTTCCAAACCCATCAACTATGTAAATGATACAGACCATGTTGATAAATGGTTAAAACGGAATGGAAAAACCCCAAAAATCAGGAATCCATGGCAACAGCTGTCCAAAACAGACTATCTCCATCTTTCATTTAGAAACCTCCAGCAGGCTGACTGAGGAATTCCACGCTGCAGAAATGCCTTTGGGATGTGCTCCTACTGGCATCCTTGTACCACCTGCTTTGGAAGTACTGTACCATGGGCCTTGGCATTTCCACAGACTTCTGTAAAAGGAAATGTCAGCTTCCACCTGATGTCTCAGTTTTGTAGTTTCAAAAGATGTACGTGCATAAGCAGTGGCTAGGCTTATGGAGGCAAGCCACACATGTGCAGAGAGGGCTCTATGCCACTCATTTCAGTGAGGCTGGAATCTGCCTCTTGATTTTTCCATCCAAGCGAAGTGATTGTACGGTGAATGAACATTGCCCCCTCAACTTCAGTTTTAAGTCTTTAAAAGCTTCTTATAAGAAACTTTTTTTCAAAATGTATTCAGTTGTTAATATGTCTTCCTTTTGAAAATATTTCCCATCTCATGGTTGAAATGATTTATACAATGATAGACCTTATGGTCTCCCCTTGCAGTTATTATAAATGATATTTTTACAACTCAGGGGAAGTGGTCTGAAAAATGTTTATGTAGAGTGGTTAGGCTGGGGAATGACTAGATATAAGGTACCTGGAGAATAAAACTAACTGTACCCTACAGGTTATAGAATAACAATAATATAAAAAATAAGTATTGAAAATTGGAGAGGCCAACATAACTGAAGCTGGAACTTAACACTGAAGGTAGAAAAAACACGTACAATAATCTTGTATCGTGAGGGAAATATACTCAACACTTACGCTGAATATGTTTCTTGGAAGCAGGTAACTGATGAAGCAAACAGCTTTCCATTTTGGTTTGCGGATTATCTTGGAACATGCTTGACAAAAAATGACTCATTTACCACAGAGTATCTTACAATGAAGGCCACCAAAACTGACATATACCAATGTTTTGTTGACATGGGACCAATTCTTCCACCACAGGACATATTTTACCTATTCAACAATAAAATTTCGTCTGCTTACTCTTTGATGCATCTGCACCACATCTTCTTCAGGACAGCTACTGGAGTGCACCACATGATACTGAGCACTGCAGCCAATTGGATTTCTGACAATAAGGAAAACTGCTTCCTTCTCAGAGCAGTAAGCAGTAACAACTGATAGTTTAAGAATCAGTATTTTAACTGAATCGGTATTTCAGAAATCTTAAGATGTGTTTTCTGACAACTCTCTTTACCAACAACTCTGTTTTCCAATTAATCCTGTCAGAAGCTGTACTACTGCTGGGATACAAAGTTCCACATTCAGGGACGCAAGCACGCAATCCTGTGAGAAATGAATATTTGTTAAGTATAAGTAAATAAAAAAAGTAAATAACAAAAAGGCAGGCCTCTGAATACCTCGAAGACATTGAAAACAAAACCACATTAATTCATCCCAGGGAGAGAGAATCTGTCACACTAAAAGATGACTTCTAAGCTTGATACTTTATTGCAGAGACAGCATGGAAGTAGATCTGTCCTGGTAACTGGTTACTTAATTTTTATGTTTTCTTGCTGTTCATTGCAATGCATTTATAGCAAGTCATTTAAACTACATTCACTCTGAAAAATTAAGCCCTTGTACTGCATCTCAATCTTAAGACTTTATTTCTTGCCAGATGCTAGAAGGACACAGGAAATAAACCCTTGAAAGGAGACAGAAGCTGTGTGTGCGTGGCTTACTTTACAGCTTTAAGATTTTCTTTTTGCACATACCATAAGCTTGTAAATCCCATATTCCAGGATTCCCAGAAATAATTTTCAAGTACCTGAGTATTTTTCTAAGATTCTGCTTACTTCTATGCAGCTGGCAGCTCCGATTTATTACATTTAAGAAACAAACAAAGCACTTTTAAACAACATCATTTTTAAAGACAAATTACCTTTCTGAAACTCCAAAGAAGTAATCTCACTCAGACACGGGAAGATCTATTGTCCTCTCATCCCTAGGCATAACTTCCATTAAAGCAGATCAAGGAGGGAATACACTTCTAGTATTTGGATTTTTAAAACTATCTCAAATCAGACCTGTGAAGAATATTAAGGCCATCTTAATGGACAAGCCATTAAAAAAGAGAGAAAAACACATATATTTTATTGAGCAGAAACAGCGATGTATTACACACATGTTGCTACACTAGCACAACTCCATTTTACTGACTGCAGTATATTACCCCTCGTAGGACAACACCAAGGTAAATGACAAAAAAAAAAAATCAGGGTATAAGACTAGAGTCTGCTTCAGAAGAACAGCAGTGGATCTCATTTTGAGATCTCTGCGGTTAACTAGAAAAATCACAGAAAGCAATAAGAGGTGTAAAGCTGTCATGAACAACATCCCATTCTCCTTGTAGATAACCTTGATTTAAAGTCTGCTAACCTGTTTCTGCCTCAGAATCCATAGCAACATTAACATAGAAATTTTAACTTCAGTGATACTGTAAACATGAGCATCACGCTAAGACAGAAATTCTTCTCTTTCCGTCACAGAAGCCACAGATGTGGCTTCGTGTTTCTATATGCAACAGCTTCGCAATCAACTCCATACAGAAATAATTGGAACAGGTGGGGACTTCAACAACATATGACCACCAATTTGTATCACAGCATTTCAAAATAAAATACTGTCTAAACTTAGAAAACATTCAGTGGAAAATAAGATCATATCACCTTCTGCTTTTCTCTCTTTTTAATGTCCTCCTGAAACAACTGGCAATGCATATACATACATAACATATAAATATATCCTATGTACCCTATATAATCTCTCTCCACTACTTCTTTTAAGAGGTGAACAAAGACCATTCAGTACTCTAAGTCTGACAGTTATTCTCGGCACCCTAGAGTAACTGCCCTCCCTGCGCTCCGTTTGTTTTGGAGCAGAGCCAGATAAAACACTCAAAGCTTAAGTTCATTCTTCTTTCAAATACTTCGGTATTCTTTTCCACTGTTATAAAGAAAAAAGACACATTGGGTAGTGTCCTATTAATACTATAGGTTCATTGTTCACAGAGGGATTGGAAAGTGTCTAGGCATAAATCAAAATAAATTTTTTTACCAAGTCACCTAAAACTAAACATTTTTTGTTACAACGTTATACTTGACATATTGATCATTTATTTTATATAATATCACTGTTCAAACTCTTTTATCCCTTCCTTCTGTTACAATGTTTGAGAAGGGGTAACAAAACCCAATGTGTTCTAACTTTCGACCGGTTTCCTTTGTGTTTATAGTATTTCATGCCGTACCTTTTGGGTCTGAATATAGTATCCAGAAGGAAAATGACGTCCCATCCTACTGATACTTCTGTCCTTTGGCTCAGCCAATTAAAGTATAATCTTCTGTGATGAATGCACTCGACCGCTTAACTAAACTAGCAGTAGTTTTGTACAGGCTCCAAAGGAGGTAAAGGCCTGAGACGTAACTGGGCCAAGAACTTCTCTAGTTCCAATCTGTTCTCTGAAAACCCACAAAGGAGCACAGTGACACAGTGAGCATCGATGCATATAAGCTTGGAACACAGATCATGCAATTTACACAAGAGTAGCGGGTGGCTTTTCCAAGACTCATTTATCAAGGAGCAAAGAAAGTTGTGGGTACAAGGAGTCTCATGCGTAGCTTTTCCATCACATGTAATTTGACTATAAGCCAACCACTTTATTCCATAAATATGACAGCCGAGGTGAGCCATCTTTGAGCTCTCAACACTAAGGAGCCTGGCTGCATGGCAGTCATCTCCCCTTGAGATGGGACACATCTCAAGGTTGCTTCTCGAGGCGGAGAGACCTTTCACCAACTGCAGATCTTTAGTAAGTGACCGATATCATGCATAATCTTGTATTATAGTGCAATAAGATTTTGTCTTGGTAACTGATTTTTGTCTTGGTAACTTTTGATTTTTGTATTTGTAACTTTGAATCATTGTTCAAATGATTGTGCAGTACAGTAATAGAATGAACCTTGCCATTGAATTTTATTAAGTCGCACTTCTACAACATCATATTTCAATAAAACCGCTTTTGCAAATACCTTTGACAGCGGTTCTTTAAGCGATCTAAATCACCCATTCGCGACCCTATAGCTTAACTGCTGAGAAGAAATAAATATCACAACAGTTGGTTATTTCTTAGGTGCAATATCTTTAGTTTAGCCATTTTTAAAAAAGAATGCACTTAGAGAATTATTTTCCCAGAACCAGAACATAGGAAGGAAAACAGTCAGTTTCCTTCCTCATCCTTTCCAAGTCTGTTTCTCTAACAGCTTCTGTGTTAGAGAAACAGGTTTCTTTCTCCAACAACAATAACAATCTCTTTCACAAGAGAATTTTCTTTCCTCTGTCTCAGGAACAGGGCAGATTTATCTACCTGTCTTCTGACTCTCTACTGCTAAAATACATGATTTGGACTGTCAGTCACTGCTCACCTCCTCTGTTTACAGCCAGTGCATGGCAAATGGGGCTAAGAGAGAGCACACAGGTATCACTTCTGCCATGCAAACCCAGACATTTCACCCTTCTACAGCCATGGACACTCAGCTCCTTACCTTTATGCTCTAATGGGCTAAGGAGTGCTCACAAGTTGCAGTCCATGGGCTGACTTCCATAGAGCATTACCCTACAGCAAAATGGCAGTACAGTCTTTCACAGCTCCAACTGTGTCTGAAACAGGTTGTCGACTGTACCTTTAGCTTTGATGCCACCTTTTGTTATGACTCAAGTTCTTGGACAGAGGCTTTGATATAGTTACCAACACACAGGAAATGCTATGCTTATAATAAACTACAACTTTGCCTTATTAAAGGATGCTTAGTGTATTTGGTTTTGTTTAGGTTTGTCACCAGTGAAGGTTATAAGCAAGATAAATATTATGATTGTATGAAGTATAGCAAAATATATGGCAAAACATTATGTATGTTGATCAAAACCATTACCATTTTACTCCCAATTCAGCATAGCAGCGGGATTAGTAGTTGTTCAGTTAGCACTTACACATGAATAGCTGGGATTGTCACATTACACTCAGTAGCAAGTAGACAGAAAAAAATATTTCCAATTTCTAGTGTCAGTAGTGATTCTTTTTGTCCAGTCTCTCTCCCAGTCAACTGTTGGGATGTATGAGTGTATGTACTTGCTAGTACACTGTAAAGTTCAAAGGACTTGTGGTAATTTATCTGCATAGGACCACGTCATCCTCTTCATTCTGCTAATTTAATCTTGCAGTAACTCAGTGGGCTCAATAAAGTTATTTTGGTAAAACTCTCCCCAGGATATTAAAATATAAGCAACTGTCCAGTTTGGTACAATTCATTGGCTGAATCAGTCTTATTAGCATATAATAAAATATTCTGCTACTTTATCAAGTGCTGTTATTCCTGCATTATAGATAAGCATTATTTTCTTCATTGTACGATTCAGTAAAAGAGTACCTACATATGAACAGTGAAATTACAGGCCTGAGCTTTGTGTGAGGCTTCTTTATGGTAACTTCTGTGATGTTTATATTTGCCTTTCCTTTTTCTCCTAATATATGCAACAGTGACAGAAGATACAGACAAAAGACTGAAATGGAGAATGTATTCCACTAAGTAAACTATTCTCCCTATGTGTAACTGGAGAACTATTGACTGTTCTACAGTGCTGGTATCTTTTCAGATACGAGCAGTAGAGCTTTTAATACCAAGACGTATAGCTAGAAAGATAGCATTTACAGGTATGACTAAACTGCTTTGGAACTGTAAAAGGTATACTTTTGCCTCCTAAATTCTTTAAGGATTTTGAAAAACTCTCAAAAGATATTTGGTATAAGAATGAATGCTGATTAGTTGAAGCCTCCTCATTGTTTAAAGTTAGATATGATTTACTCTTACAGATATACTAACAAAATGTTACACTGCATTCACAACTCCTGTTGACAATAACGAATTTCCATGAGTATTACTTACACATTTCTTGAAGTGTGTCATGGCGGCTTCAATGGGAAGGCTTTCACTGGTAGAGAAGCATTGTGAAGAATCACATCTCTACCTAAACGAGAAAAAGTTTTCATCTTAGAGCAATCCACAAGAGAACATTTTCATCACCCTTTGTCCTATAGGTGACTATGTTGGAAGAACACAAGAAAGCTGGTGACCCAGGACTTGGTGCTATTGCTTATTGCCTTTGAAACACTGGCTGTTTTGTTAATATGCTAAGATTTTGCCTTCTTGTTCCACCAGTTGCATTTAACAGTAGGATTTAATGCCCGTCTTCGAAGATAAACCATGTGCTAACTGTCCTTGTTCCCCTTGCCACGCTCCCGGAGCTAAGATGGGAAAAATCTCATAGTGTCAGCAGTGGTTCTGTTGCCAATACAGGGAGGCAGAGCCACTCTGCCTTCACTGGCAGAAAGAAATTTTGCACCATCTTCCCCAGTACCACTAACACAAATATCCAGAAGCTCATTATTAGCCATATTAAATTTGTTAAGTACCATATATATTTTCCTCGGTTTTGTATTATGTGCACTGTGCTAAACTGAAGCCATTTCCTTTTGTAGTCTGTAGTCCCATTTTCTGACTTGAGTTCTCTGTCACTTTTTTTCTTTGTTGCAATGTGATCTCTCCTGGTAAAGAGGGCTCCAGCCTTTTTTAAAGAGAGTGAAATGCTAGTTGCTTTCAGAAATAGAAATACTTAAATTATTTTTTGATACTTTTGCACTTCTGTAACATGCTGGACTTTCATTAACCAGACCATCTCCATATGAAAATATCGTTTGACAACCTTGATGCAGACATTTCTTCTGTTTATGTGAAATATGTAGCTATTTCACTAATGTATTTTAACCCAGGCTCTATGTTCTTTGGCATCATTCTTTAGTTCACAAGCTCAAAAAAACCCCTCTTCAGATCTGTTTCCCTGCTGTCATATTTTCCTTTAGATATATTCTGAAGAAAGTGTCCTTTTCTGAATTGAAAAATGTCATAGCATGCTTTGTACTGTCTAATTTTTCATCTTATTAATACCAACAATATAATGTATTTGAACACCACAATATTTTCATAAGATTCATTGGGGGTCTGTCTTTTTCCAGCACTAGTCTAATGTTCAGATAATGAAGCCTGGGGGCTGAAATAGATAGCCTGCTGACCACCTGAACCCAGAAAGATTAAAATGTATGATTCAAAGCAGTTCGAGGGATATACTTTCTGGAAGAAAGATTCCTGTAGTGCTCTATCATTAACATCTAGACACTTCATACTGGAAAACTCTGAGGAAAGTAAAAATTCAATCACTTCACATAGCTATAAATACATGTTTAGACAAAATGGTAGGGACAGGAATAAGGGTCATTGAGCTGCATTTATATTAACAATTAAGCTATTTTAAGAAATTTCTTTTTTTTCTATAAAGACTAAACTTTTAAATGGCTCAGAAATGAACTGAAGCAAAATACCTCCTCTGGTATTCCTTGTAAAGGAGGCAGAAAATGGCACCAACAAATATCAAACAGAGAGAACAAAAGCAACATGCTGATAATAAAACTTCCTATTAAATTTTAGCCTCCAGAAATTAGACACCAAGGAAAAGGTATAATTAATGAAATGGAATACATGCAGGAGTAAGATCAACTGTAAAGCATATACACTATTACCAGAAATTATTTTTTAACAAACATACTAGTGATGGAGAGGGAACTGCAGGGGATATTCAAGATTTCAAAATGCAGATTTTATGGGAGCTATTAAGTAGGTAGAAAGCATAAAAGATTCAACAACACTCACTTTCATCAAGATTGTCTTTAATCACAGAATCACAGAATCACAGAATGTTAGGGATTGGAAGGGACCTCGAAAGATCATCTAGTCCAATCCCCCTGCCGGGGCAGGATTGCCTAGACCATATCACACAGGAACGTGTCCAGGTGGGTTTTGAATGTCTCCAGAGAAGGAGACTCCACAACCTCTCTGGGCAGCCTGTTCCAGTGTTCGGTCACCCTCACCGTAAAGAAGTTTTTCCTCAAATTTAAGTGGAACCTCCTGTGCTCCAGCTTGCACCCATTGCCCCTTGTCCTGTCAAGGGATGTCACTGAGAAGAGCCTGGCTCCATCCTCTTCACACTTGCCCTTTACATATTTATAAACATTAATGAGGTCACCCCTCAGTCTCCTCTTCTCTAAGCTAAAGAGACCCAGCTCCCTCAGCCTCTCCTCATAAGGGAGATGTTCCACTCCCTTAATCATCTTCGTGGCTCTGCGCTGGACTCTCTCTAGCAGTTCCCTGTCCTTCTCAAACAGAGGCGCCCAGAACTGGACACAATACTCCAGATGCGGCCTCACCAGGGCAGAGTAGAGGGGGAGGAGAACCTCTCTCGACCTGCTGACCACACCCCTTCTAATACACCCCAGGATGCCATTGGCCTTCTTGGCCACAAGGGCACACTGCTGGCTCATGGTCATCCTGTTGTCCACTAGGACCCCCAGGTCCCTTTCCCCTACACTGCTCTCCAACAGGTCTGTCCCCAACTTGTACTGGTACATGGGGTTGTTCTTGCCCAGATGCAGGACTCTACACTTGCCCTTGTTATATTTCATTAAATTTCTCCCCGCCCAACTCTCCAGCCTGTCCAGGTCTCTCTGAATGGCTGCGCAGCCTTCCGGCATCTCAGCCACTCCTCCCAGTTTTGTGTCATCAGCAAACTTGCTGACAGTGCACTCTAATCCCTCATCCAAGTCATTAATGAATATATTGAATAGAACTGGTCCCAGTACCGACCCTTGCGGGACTCCGCTAGACACAGACCTCCAACTGGACTCTGTCCCATTGACCACCACTCTCTGGCTTCTTTCCTTCAGCCAGTTCACAATCCACCTCACTACCCGATCATCCAGACCACACTTCCCCAGTTTAGCTGCGAGGATGCTGTGGGAGACCGTGTCAAACGCTTTACTGAAATCGAGATAGACCACATCCACAGCTTTACCATCATCTATCCACCGGGTTACGTCCTCATAAAAGGCTATCAAGTTGGTTGAGCATGACTTCCCCTTGGTGAAGCCATGCTGAGTGCCCCTAATGATCCCCCTATCCTTGATGTGCCTAGAGACAGCACCAAGAACAAGTTGCTCCATCACCTTTCCGGGGATGGAGGTGAGGCTGACCGGTCTATAGTTACCCGGGTCCTCCTTCTTGCCCTTTTTGAAGACTGGAGTGACATTCGCTTTCCTCCAGTCCTCAGGCACCTCTCCCGTTGCCCACGACTTAGTAAAGATGACGGAGAGTGGCCTAGCAATGACTTCTGCCAGCTCCCTCAGCACCCGCGGGTGCATCCCATCAGAGCCCATGGATTTATGGACATCCAGATTGCTTAATTGGTCCCTGACCCAGCCCTCATCTACCAAGACAGATTCCTCCTCTATCCTGACTTCTTCTGGGGCCTCAGGGGTGCGGGGCTCCTCAGGACAGCCTCCAGCAGTATAGACAGAGGCAAAGAAGGCATTCAGTAACTCCGCCTTCTATTTATCTTCTGTCTCCAGGACCCCCACCTCATTCATCAGTGGGCCTACATTGCCTCTAGTGTTGGCTTTACCTGCAATGTATTTGAAGAAGCCCTTTCTGTTGTCCTTGACCTCTCTTGCAAGGTTTAATTCCAAGGAGGCCTTAGCTTTCCTAGTTGCCTCCCTACATCCTCTGACAACAGACTTATATTCCCCCCAAGTGGCCAGCCCTTCCTTCCATGATCTGTACACTCTCTTCTTCCACTCGAGTTTGCCCAGCAGTTCCCTGTTTAACCATGCAGGTCTCCTGGTACCCTTCCTTGACTTCCTACCTGCTGGGATGCTCTGATCTTGAGCTCGGAAGAAGCAGTCCTTGAATGCTAACCAACTATCTTGGGCCCCCTTACCTTCTAGTACCCTGTCCCATGGGATTTCCCCTAGCAATTGCTTGATAAGCAGAGTTGGCCCTCCTGAAGTTCAGGGTTGCGATTCTGCTAGCTATTCTGTTCCTGCCACATGAGATCCTGAACTCTACCATCTCATGGTCACTACAACCAAGGCTGCCCTCAACCTTCACCTCTTCAACCAGACCCTCCTTGTTAGTAAGGATAAGATCCAGCAGCGCTCCTCTCCTAGTTAGCTCATCCACCATTTGCATCAGAAAGTTATCATCAATGCACTGGAGGAACCTCCTGGACTGAGGATGGCTGGCTGAGTAGGCCTCCCAGCAAATATCAGGGTAGTTGAAATCCCCCACAACAACCAGGCCCTGTAATTGCGAGACTGCTCTCAGCTGCCTGTAGAAGGCCTCATCACCCTCCTCATCCTGATCCGGTGGCCTGTAATAGACACCCACAACAGTATCACCCCTGCCAGCGTGCCCCTTAATTCGCACCCACAAACTCTCAACTCGCTCCTGATCCGCCCCTGGACAGAACTCAATACATTCTAGCTGCTCACTCACATAAACAGCAACTCCACCACCTCTCCTTAGCGGCCTGTCTTTCCTGAACAGAACATAGCCATCCATGACCACATTCCAGTCATGCGAGGCGTCCCACCAAGTCTCTGTAATTGCCACTAGATCATAGCCCCCCGACCGAACACGGATTTCCAACTCCTCCTGTTTATTCCCCATGCTGCGTGCATTGGTGTACAGGCATTTCAGGGAGCAAGCTGAGCACACCAATTTCACCCCAGGGGGATGGGGGGCCTCCTGGTCTACCTCAACACTAGAGAGTTGCCCCAGTGGTGCAAGCCCAGCTACTACCCCATCCCCCTTCAAATCTAGTTTAAAGCTCTCCGAATGAGCCCTGCTAATTCCTGTCCCAGAACCCTTTTGCCCCTACGACATAAACCTTTCCCATGTATTACAGTCACGCCTGGTGTCTTATAAAACCAGCCATTATCAAAGAACCCAAAGCCCTGCCTGTAGCACCAGTCTCATAGCCAGGCATTAATAGAGAGAATCCTACTATTCCATCCCGCGTCATCACCTGAAAATGGAAGGAGGGAGGAGAAAACAACTTGTGCCCCAGACTCTTTCACCAACCGTCCTAGGGCCTTGTAGTCTTTCTTCATCCCCCTCAGACTACAGGATGCAGCTTCTTCCCCACCTGTCTGGAAGACCAGCAGGGGGTAGTAGTCTGTGGCCTTCACCAGGTTGGGGAGTTGCCTGGTGATATCCCTGATTCGGGCTCCAGGCAGGCTGCAGACCTCCCTGTGATGGGGGTCAGCTCTGCATATTGGGCCCTCAGATCCCTTTAGGAAGGAGTCTCCAACCACTAAAACTCTTCTCTTCTTCCTTGTGGAGGAGGTAGCTATACGCCTGTCAGGTTTTTCTGACTGTGGTGGGACCTCTGATATAGGTTGCCTCTCCACCACATCCCCATTGGACCGGCTGTATTCCATTAGGGCTTCATATCTATTGCTCAGAGGCACCTGTGGAGGCAAGGTAGGCAAGGAGGGCACTCACCTTTTGCCACGGCCATAGACTTGCCTCCACTCACTCCTCTCCTCTAGGTTATCATTTTCCACCTGAGAGGGGCAGAGTACAGGGGTCCCTCAATCCTGGGAGCTCTCCGGCAGGTGCTCCCATTTTTGTTGCAGGGAGGGCAGAGCCTGGCTCCACCGGTCTATCTCCATTTCAGCCTCCCTATATTATTAAATATAATAATGAATGTTGTCAAAAACCTTAAATGCAGAAAAATTTTGTGCATGTCTAATTACATTGAAATAACAGCAGTCAATGAATATGGAGGTAATACCTTGCCTTTTACTTCTTCTAGACTTCTAGAAGTTAAAGACTGTGTCTTGGATCATAGCCTAGGTACTTTCTACAGACTGTCAGAAGAAACCCCCAGTCTGATTTGATGAAAGCTCTTGGCTTAGTCAAGTGACTTATTGACTTCACTGAGGATGAGACTTCACTGACTTTTCAAAATAAAATTTACAGACAGCTGAACAAGAGCTTGAACTGTACTACTTTAGAGGATATATTTAATTATCTTAACTCAATAACATTCATAAATGCTATTCTATTCCAAATGTAGCTGTTCTTTGTTATATTAAATACATTTTGTATCTCCTTGTCTTCTCAAATAAAACACACATTGTGATTGCAAAGTGTAATTTTTCTGACTTACTTCATTAATGTTAAGTCCAGATATATTGCACAAACTCTCTGCTGAGGATCAATTATTGTACCTGGAAGCCCTGAGACTTTGCTTTTGTATGGAATACCGCTGCCAAGTCAGAGTCATCTGCACTTCAGAGGAATATAAAAAGGTAAAAAGCAGATTTCGTTTGACACCTTGATTGTGCCTTGAGGCTACAAATCTGATGGCTTTTGATTAGTGAAAAGCATTGTGCTTGTGAGAACAGGTGGAATATGACAATTCAAGATGTTCCTAAAATATAGTGAGAGATAAATAAACTTCAATGTCTTTGACAGGTGCTTCTAAGAGATAACTATAGCTACTTCAGTTTCAAAGGCTTTTTGGCCATGAATTAAACTTTTGGTAATCCATAGGCATTGTGACAAATTGTCAGCTCTTCTGCATTATTTTTAGGGAGGCTGGAGTTCAACCTACCCTCTCTGCTCCGCAGGCTATTGGGATACTTCTTTGGCAGTTGCAAAGTTGGATGTGTTGCTATTTATCTTGTTGTGAAGTGCAGTTTTCTCACATAGCAAATCGTCTTACAAGGTGTTAACATTTCCTGTTCCCACTTATCAAAACACTTACCACGAAACAGATGCACCAGAGATGAATCAAGTTTGAACTCCTACTTTAGCTACCAGGCTTCACTTTCGTGAGAACTATATAGGCAACTCAGATAACAAGAAGGTAAAGCTGAGCTGACCAGGGGACAGCAACTTACTGTCCTGCTCTAAGGACAGTTCAGGTGAAGTAATCTGCTTACTTTTCTCTCCTAAAAACTGCAACTATGTGGTGTTTTGCTCTGGCTGATCAAAAGGAGAGGATATCAAGATTTACTCTGTTTTTACTAGCTGTTTATGGCCCCAGGAGTTATTCCCTCCTATGGCATCATTGCAGAATTGAAGTGACCTGTCTGTAGGATAGTTTTCACTGCTTCTGTGTCCTACATCAGAATAGGAACTCTCAATTGTATGTGGAGCCGCCAAAGAAAGACTGTGCTAAAAGATAGTCTTTCAGCAGGATAGGGATGAAATGGAAACAGCACAAAAGCACCCAGTCAGATATGCTTCCAAGGCAAAAAATATGCTTATGGGTAGAAACAAACACAGAAGCAACATCCAAGTTTAGCACCACAATCTATTATTCTCCTCTTATTCATAATGATTCATCTTAAAAGAGGTAAAAGAGTTTCATGTACCATAACTAAACCGTGTTTGCATCTCTTGAAGAATTTGTCTTGTTGATCCTCGTAACCTCTTAACAGTTCAGAGTGATCTCTATTGCCAGGTACATTTGTATGTTATTACCAGAATGAATCCTCTGTTGTGAGTCCTCCAGGAATTTTAGCAAAAAGTCTTTGCATGGGAAAGATCACAAATTAAAGCACCTGCTTTTCACTAATAAATTCACTGGAAATGCCTTTCTTCAAAGCATAATGAGCAGTCATGAGCTTTTATCATTATAAGGATAAAGGGAACTAATTTGACAGTTCTGCCTTCAGTCTCCTTCACACTTATTTATATCAAAATAACTCCTCTGACTTCACTGGGCCTGCTTCTGCTTTGTACTGGGTTTTGAAAATAATCATATCCAAATTCTTTTATTTCAACAATGTCCTCATTTTTCTTATAAATTTTTTGATATTCTGAAGAAACAGTAAATGGGACCACCCCTGGTTTCTATGCACTCCTTTGAACTGAAAAGCTAAGCTATATGCTGTGCAAACTCCCTCGATGGCTTAACAAGAAGAGGCACAGCTTAGGTCTGCTGGTTGTAAGATGTCCCTCTAACTCATTTAAGCCCTTTCATTAGTACTAAACAGTCCTTTAATCAGTGCCTTCTGTTCTCCCATAGAAGTCAATACATCCTAAAAAACTCACCTGAGGGGCTGGTTGAGGACACAGAAGGTTAGGTTTTGCCAGCCTCCATAGTTTTACGCCTGCATAGTTTCACTGCTTAATGTTTTCTACATATGCACCGACAGAGAAGAACATACGCCTATAGGAGGCACAGCGGCCAATGCTGTATCCAAAGTATAACCAAACACTTCAAGTATAAGCACAGAGGCAGGAAACATTTCAGAATATGTTTTTTACAGGGCTGCATACAAAAGCTTGCTAACTAAAGTCATGCTTGATCAGTACATAACATATGGTGCTATTGATACTACTTACAGAATCACAGAATCATAGAATCACAGAATGTTAGGGATTGGAAGGGACCTTGAAAAATCATCTAGTCCAATCCCCCTGCCGGAGCAGGATTACCTAGACCGTATCACACAGGAACGCGTCCAAGCGGGTTTTGAATGTCTCCATAGAAGGAGACTCCACAACCTCTCTGGGCAGCCTGTTCCAGTGTTCGGTACAGGTACTTAAACTGTAACACAGCTGGATATTAATGCTGACGCATTTAATTTTAACATAAAGTGAAAAGGCTTACCTGTGAACTTTATATGCAAAAGGCTATGTTGAGACACAGAGTGCAGTCCCCATACCTGAGAGAGCACATGGATACATCTGTGCCTGTCAGTGACTTGTGGGCTCCCAAAGGAGTCTCCCTGTGATCTCCTCGTGTATCCATCCAGGTGCTGTTGCAAATTTTCTCCACTGTAAACAGCAAACGTGATTTTTTTCTTTTTTTGTAGGCAAGTCTTTATTATGTCTTTTCTGATCAAATTATACTAAGCATCTAGGACAAGCACATAGTATGGACGAAATTAGGAGAAAACCCACTATTTGTCTAGCTTTTGTGAGGGCTGCTTACAAAAATTTTAAGTCTAACATAACTTGAGAACTATTTTCTTTCCATTGCTTTGTGATAAAACTCTCAAACAAAGCAGAGCTGATGAAATTTCTTGTCTACAATCATTTCAGATAAATCAAATAAATTACACGACCAAAAGGTTACACAAATTATTTAAACATCTGAGTGAAATCTTATGGGACCCATAAACATTTCTCAATGATGAAACATAACAATAAGAGTTTTCTTTGTGGAGGTTATGCTGAGGTTCTCTTGGATTCTTTATGTATAAAACCATAAAAAGTGATTCCTGGGATATATATATCAAATGAGGTTCCCTCCACCCCTTACATGTAGCTAATATTTCTCTAAAAAGTAATAGCATTATAGCTATAAACAATACAATATCCTGTATACAGGGATATGTTGAATGCTTACTAAAGCACTAAAAAAATTGTATCTAGTTATTTGACGCATTTACAAAAAAAAGTAGCAGAATATGAACTACATATTATAAATCCTTTGAAGCATTACCTGCTTATTTTTCAGTGTCTGAACAATGTGTAGCACAAAAGCATTCACAAACACTGAAATAAAATGAGAAATTCAAAAATTGCAAATTAAGCTGCTACAGAACAGTTCATTTAAATTTTTATTCCTGGTTTGCGAAGATCACACTCCTCTATTCTCATTGCTCTTTCAAAGTTCCCAAGCATGACATCACCTTTGTAGCTGTAGTTTACCAGGTAAGGACAAGCTAACTTCCACCAAGCATGATGTAATGACTCAATAGCTGTACACCACCTTCGCCCTCCTCCCAGGCTAAATGCTTTTGTGGCTTATGAAATAAAATTAACAATAGTACATTAAAGATGTTCTGCAATACCTAAACATTGCATTTAGACATACAATAGGTATATGTAGAAATGCTAGTGGTACGTTCGAATTATGACTTTACGGAATCTGAGCCTGCATTTTTGAAGTAAGTAAGAATTAAATCACTGTGTTTCTTGCAGAAAGTGCTTGTCTTGTGAGCTCTTTATACAGGATTAGTTGGTTTACAGTGCTTGTACAGGGTGATGAGATTTGTATCTGCAACCGCTATCAAAATATAGATCCAGAGGTTTTTTTGTTCCAGAGCAGAGACTTGATCACTTACTCAGGAAAACATTACTACAGATTTCAATATGTAAATGTTAAGTATCAATTATTTATGGAAGGAAAGTATTGAGAATGAACAGCAAAACACATAGGACCACGGAAAGATCTATAATATCAGCAACGATGCTAGACTTCTTGTTGTGTTGGACATAAATTGCAAACAGAAAATAGTGTTGTGCCATTCTGTCACAGAATTATAGATTTAAACCCACTAACATTCAAGCCCTAGTAAATGAAACTATTTTTTCTTGTCATCCCTCAGGACCACAATATTATTACATAAAGGAAACAGAGGAATAAGACATATTGTTTCTACAACTAATTCTCAAAGACTATTTATGTATTTTATAAAAAGCAGATCACCTAGGGGTTGTTTTTCTCTGGACTGTATTGTTAAATTTAGTCACTCTAAAAATATGTTTCCAATATTGCTACTTTGAATAGACCTGCAACATCTCAGAGAAAGGAAAAAAAAAGGAATTTTGAATGTCAGCTATTTTCTGTCATCCTGTTGATATTTTTTCTACTTTCACTGTTGCACTTACACACACACACAAAGAAATTATTTCAGCAAAGCAATTTTTTATTTCTTCTTTATCTAAACAAAAAACCCAAACTGAGCAGTGGCTTTTAAATTGAGGCAAGCTAAATAACCTTTTGTTGAGGAAGGATAACTCTTTTTCAGAACAGTTCAGCAGGAACTATATTCTCACTAAATCATTTGGAATTATCGTATGCAAAGGGCACTTATCAGCAGAATATGTGCAGTAAAACTATACGATAGTTTGCTTTTTTGACTATTTCATTGCCTATAAGATTCTAAAAATGAACTATTAGCATCAGCTAGCTTATGTGCTAATTAAAACATTCAATGTTACCATAGTCAAGGCATCCTCCTTTTCAGATGGTCACACCAGACTTCTACATGATATGTTCATCACCACTTTAAGACAAACACCTTGAATTCTCTTCCAGACAAGTAATTTTCTGTGCAGATGGAACCATTTAATTTCTTTGAAAGGACACTAAATAGAGAAACCATAATGAAAACACCTAGTATTTCAAATATACAGAGCTTTTTCATTCAAATCTAGAAATAAAAACCTATTCCTCAATTCTTAATGCCAAAATCTGTCTCAGTAGCATGAAAATATGACTTCTGGATTAGAGATAATTTGTGTCTGGCTGTTTAATGTGGACATAATCCTACACCTAATAACAAAGTGCACTTGGGTTTTAGATCAAGTTAAGTTCATTTCTAGTTTTCCTGAAGTGATAAGACACTTGAGTTTACATTGGTTGCTGCTTCATTACTCCTTGAAGCCCTTCAGCTCATGAACCTACAGCTCTCATCCTTCACATAGCCCTCATTTTTGGAACAGGTGAATTAGCAGTCCTGCCAGTTGACCAGTCCCCACTCTGGAATCAGTAGGGGTTCAGTGAGAGAAGGGTTTGTTCCCATCCATCCAGATAACAGAGGCCCCGGCTTGATTTTTACCCTGCATCTTAAATGCTGGCCACACCAGTGTAACACCGCAGGAAAACAAACTGACCAACCAACCAACCAACCCTACAGGTATTTTGATGAATACACTCAAGAAAAATTCCATCTGTTTGTTTCTTTTTTTTTGCAAGCCTTGGTTCTACTCAAGTGTTTTACATCAAGACAGGGACCTCACACTTGTTTGATAGCAAACACAGCTGTTGGAAACGTAACCAACCTTAACCTAAGCACACCTGTAAATTTCCTTGTTAGTATTACCAGATTTGCATGAAGGGTTTAATTGCAAATCAGATGAGCTGATCATCTACAAAAAAATATTTCTCTAGTCAGTGGAGATGAAAGATTTCTGTACAGCTTTGCCTGTTTTCTTTGTTTCTTACTTGGGAGGGAGTCACTCAACCTTTGTCCATTCTGCCTTTGGCTTTCCAGCTGTGGTAGTAGTTTTCCTGTCACTCCTGTTCTTTGGGAACAATGCTGGGATGAACTGCTCCACTCACGTTTCTTCAATGGACACGAAAAAGATAAGTTTTTGTTTTTGACCAAGGTGGCTATTTTATAATAGCTAGTGACAACCTCCTAAAAGCTCAGATCCAGTTGCCAATCTCACTGGCTATCTTGTCCTCAGGGCTATTCATTAGTTGAAAAGCAGCATATGAGTGCTGATGAATTTCTACAGCTCACGTTCCCAAATACAATGAAGGCAGATGAATTTACAGCTTTGTCAAGCTAATCTGTTTTAATGAGCTGAATATAAATGTTTTACTCAAAAGACAATTGCTGTTTACCAGTTATGACAATAGGGTTTTAGTGAATATTGAAAATGTGTACAATAACATGCAAGAATGAGCAAAGAAATCATACAGCGGCATTACTGAGCAGGCATCTTGTGACAGTACAAAGGAGCCACAATCAGACACACCCTCAGGAGCACACCTTTTATGGACACATGTTCTATGGTGCATGCATACCTTCCATGAGAAATAAAGTAGCCTGGAAAAATTAATTTGGAGACCACCAGTACAGTCAAAGACGTTTTTGAATAGCATTTGCCTCTTACTGTCAAAATGTTTATGGTCATGTATCTTTTCATCTAAAAATATTCCTGTTGCTTGAATAATGCATTTGGGGAATGGCTAGATGAAAGCCAAACATGGAGCTTCTGTTGAAGAATTTGACCCAGCAACAGGATTTCCAGCTTCTTAAATATGATTCTGTTGGTTTGCCAGATTTAATGTAGGATCCAAGCTGCTGATTCCAAGTGAAACTTCAGTGGATCAATTGCTTGGTATTCAGTAGCTTGGTATACAGCAGAAGGCACTACATTAGTCTGCCAAATAAGGGAAGATTATAGCTCCACTTGTGCAAGACAAATCTGTTCCAGCACATAGTTGTCACAAGGCAGTGACACTGATTTTTCCCATGGAACCAAGAACTCTCCTAGAGCAGCATGAAATGAAACTGGTTCAAGACACAAAATCTCCTGTGGTTCACTTGGTTTCCTGATGAAACAACCCTGTGGTGTGTCGAAGTCTGCCTGCACATACAATGCAAACCCTTCTATTTACTTAGCTATAGGCAAATTATTTATCTGTAGGCAAATTTTGAGTATAGTTTAAAGGCCAGATCTGACATACTTTCATGTGGATAATCAGCACTGAGGCCAATAGCAGTTTCCTAGTAGGACTGAAAGAGCAGTACACAAGTTAACCAACATTCTAGGCATCTGAAACCCTTACCTTTAAAAAGTAGAAATGAATAGTGACAAGCTGTCACAGCTTGAAGAGCACCACAAAGGAAAATGGGAGGTGAATGTCTCTGCACATCTCCTGAAGTCAAAGAGAGTTGGTGTCACTCTGCGTCCAATGCTTATGTTACCTTTGAATCCATCCTGCCCCTAACCCTACTGTAGTTCTGCCATCAACAGCAAAAGTATTCCAGAGCGGATAGAACAGCAGTTTTGGTATTACTGTCCTGATACACACAGCTTTGTACATAGGTGGAGAGAGCATGGCACAGAATCAAACAATGGCTGAGGTTGAAAGGAATCTCTTCAGATCATCTGGTCCAAACCTCAGATCAAGCAAGGTCAGCCTGGGATTTTTTGTTGCTGTTTTGGGGTTTTGGTCTTTTTTTTTGTTGTGGGGGCTTTTTTTTTGTTTTTTTGAATTTTGTTTTCATTTAAGAAGGATACTTTAATGAGAAGACACAAAATACTTGAGTGTAGAGTCTGCTAGGATGGTATTGGAGGACTGTGAAGAGAAGAGAGGGCCAAAGCTGGCATAGTCTCATCTGTGTTATCTGGTAAGGAAGTACTCACAGTGAGTGATTTAATCCACCACCAGAACAACTCTGGATTTTACCTAGGAGGAACCTTCATGTTTCCTTTAAGAGATGTCCTGGAGTGAACTAGTATCTGTGGAGCAGACAACAGGGGCTCCAGAATCCAGGAGTGATGCTGGAAGCTATGTTATTTTACCATGCAGACTCATGCGGATGCATGAAGGGCTCCTGCTAATGCACCAGCAACCACCGCTCTCTGCAAAAAGGGTTCCTCTGAGGCCAACTGAGCTGTGCACGAGCTTGCTGCTTCCTGAGCATTTGTTACCCTCTGTATGCGCTCACACAAGTTGCCAGTGGCCTCAGTGCCAAAACAAGTGTCTTGCTTGCTCTCCTGTCACCACAGCTTTGCCTTCACACTCCTGACTGAAATAGCTGTGCTGGCAGAATCCAGGGTAGATCTGTACTCAGTTTCTGGAAACAAAGGAAAAGCGCTTAAGGGAAAGAAACATTTGAATAAATTTGTAGTATGCTGAAGATTGAAAGACAGGATGAAATTTAGATCTCTATTGTTGTTACATGGCTCGACATTCGAATTCTTACTATTCTGTTCAGGTTCAAAATCCCACACCTCATCACTGTGATCACCGAGTGCCTGCTGGCGATGGCTGAGATTTTCAAAGGACTATAAGGGAGGTCAGATTTCAGTGATTTTTGGGCACCTGATTCTCCCATGATACCTTGATAATCCCAGCACACAAAATAAGGCTTTTATTGTCTGAAAATTTTTTAAAAATACAATAAAAAAAAAAAGGATTTAGGGTTCAAACATGAGAAATCAGTCTGTGGCACTGAAAGTCATTGCATAATGTTAGATTCCTTTTTAAGGTTAGTGATTGTATCACCAAAAACAAGCACATATAGGACAAACTGATGTTACGAAAACCAGTCTGTCTAGGGGTAAGGCGAGATAATATTAAACAAATAGACAGATAAGACCACTTTGAGAAATTTCTCCTCAGACTGAAATACTGGATCATCTTAAAAAAAAAATAATATTGCAGATGGCAAGGCTCCGGCTAAGGAAAATCTAGTTATAGCAGAGGAGAAAAGCATATGTTCCAGATACATACTATAAATAGACTAGGTACTCTTATGGGATATATCAGCATACAGAAGAGCAGCAACAGAAAAGGCCAGAATAAATGTGCAGTTATTTTTTTTTGTCCCATCAGTTTCCTGCATATATCTAGTGGCTTTACAGGTTTGGGTTTTTTTTACTCATCGTATGTTTTAAAATCTAGTGTTTGATTCAAAATATAGCTAATTTGCATTGGCATAGTGACTTAACTCACTGGTGTATTATTACTGTGCAAGCAGGTGTACCAGCAACTGCAAACAAATGCTGGCTGACGGAATCCCAGCAGGGTTTCTGATGAGTTTTCATTTTGTTGAATCTTACCCAGAAAATTATTGTGTAAAAAGCTTTGCTCTTAGTTCTTTGCCTGAAACATTATTTAGCTACACCTGGCCAAATTCATGGCAATTATACTAACTATTCATAGATATCAGCCTTTTTGAATCATTGTCTCAAACCCTGCGTATGAACAGTGAAAAAATCCCCCTCAGATTAATATGCACAATGAGACTTCTGATCCAAATGCTGTTCACTGTATAACCTACATAGAGAAAGATAAAATGAAAGCTTTAAGGTGGAATCTATGATGTGACGCATCACTGGAATATTCTAAGTGAAAGTATTTTGCAGTAAAACATGTCATTCAAAGCAAAAGTATTTATTATTATGATGGTTTTGGCAACACATTTGACCATGTCATTAGAGTTGATTTTCATTTTAGTTATTTGGGCTGAGAGCATCTCCAATTATTTTGCTGTTTGTGGGCTTAAAGGCTTATTCAAACGAATTCAGAATACTGAAGAAATGCTACAATGGGTGCTGCATGTCCCACATTCTATAGTCTCCTATGAAGGAATTATTTAGGTCAATCTTTCTTACCTACAGTAAAGAGCAGGAAAAAAGTTTTCAGTAAAAGGCTGAAGAATAGCTATTGATGCTTTTATATAGAACCATGAGACTAACCACCAAAAGCACATATAAAATCCACATCTAATATTATATAAAGATTTGCAAGTCACCTTCAAATATTACCAAGGTGATTATTTGAAAGCCAACAAACAAGATTAAAATAAATGTTTCCCTTTCCTACACTAGCAAGTGAGCATTTGCCAAAGAATGGGAATTAAATTGAGTTTTCCTATTGATTGCCATGAGTGTTTATGAATTCTTTTAAGAGATAATGATGATAAACAAAGAATTGTGGTGAATGGAGTTCAATCCAGTTTGTGGCCGGTCACAACTGGTGTTCCCCAGGGCTCAGTGTTGGAGCCAGTTCTCTTTAATATCTTTATCAGTGATCTGGATGAGGGGATCGAGTGCACCCTCAGTAAGTTTGCAGATGACACTAAGTTGGGTGGGAGTGCTGATCTGCTTGAGGGTAGGAAGGCTCTGCAGAGGGATCTGAACAGGCTGCATCGATGGGTTAAGCATCGGCTCCTGCACTTGGGGCACAACAACCCCATGCAACGCTACAGGCTTGGGGAAGAGTGGCCGGAAAGCCGCCTGGTGGAAAAGGACCTGGGGGTGTTGGTTGACAGCCGGCTGAATATGAGCTAGCAGTGTGCCCAGGTGGCCAAGAAGGCCAACAGCATCCTGGCTTGTATCAGAAATAGTGTGGCCAGCAGGACTAGGGAAGTGATCATCCTCCTGTACTCAGCACTGGTGAGGCTGCACCTTGAATACTATGTTCAGTTTTGGGGCCCTCACTACAAGAAAGACATTGAGGTGCTGGAGCGAGTCCAAAGAAGGGCAATGAAGCTGGTGAAAAGTCTAGAGCACAAGTCTCACGAGGAGCAGCTGAGGGAACAGGGGTTGTTTAGCCTGGAGAGAAGGAGGCTCAGGGGAGACCTTATTGCTGAGGTTGTAGTGAGCTGTCAGTCTTTTCTCCCAAGTAACATGTGATAGGACAAGAGGAAACAGCCTCAAGTTGTGCCAGGGGAGGTTTAGATTGGATATTAGGAAACATTTCTTCACTAAAAGGGTTGTCAAGCATTGGAACAGGCTGCCCAGGGAAGTGGTTGAGTCACCATCCCTGGAGGTATTTAAAAGATGAGTAGATGTGGTGTTTAGGAACATGGTTTAGTGGTGGACTTGGCAGTGCTCAGGTAACCGTTGGACTTGATGATTTCAAAGGTTTTTTTCCAACCAAAATGATTCTATGATTCTATAACTTATATACAATGTAAAAAAGTTGATAAAGTACCTGAAAACCGCTATAAAAGGTTCTATAGAACTGCACCATTATTTACAAAGCATACTGACCTACTTTGTTTTTTTTCAATCCACTCAAAAAAACTATGTACTCAAGGCAGAAAATTTTTTTTCCAGCTTAAAGCTAAAATTACCTTCCTGCTTAATTCCAAAATGATAAACTATTGCACAAATTTTACTCACCTGTGATATGAGAGTCACTGGACAGAATTCTTGCAGCACTGGGAAGTGGCCAACACAGCCACCATGCCATCACAGCATGTCACCTGCCAGTAGCTGGAGGAACGAGTGTCTTGGTATGATTCGTAAGGGCACCATTTCAGGTTCCATTCAATTCAGTCTACCAGATTACACAAAAAATACAAAATATCCATCCTGTGAAGAGTCTCTGCTTCACAGATTAGCTCTTAGTACTCACAGCTTTTAATACCATGGAAAGACTTGCGAACCTATTGTGCCCTGCTGAGAAGCCACAATTTGGAAGGACTCTCTATTTAAATTAGAGCAGAGAGAGGTAGTAACACAAGTGTCAGTAGGCTTCTGGATATCACTTCTAGATGCTTTTCAACGGTGGAAACGCCTGTGCATGGCCAAAGGAAGAGAGGGAGGATAGCACAGTCACTTGAATATCCACATACAGACCTAAGTTCTTTAAAAACCTGTCTTGAATGCTTTGAGGAGGTTCCTATGTGTATAAAAAAAAGTCACAATTTACTTTGGAAATGTAAATCTCTCACATCACTCGACTTGGTTGCATAGTTTATCATTAACTTGTCATGGTTTTAAAGCAAAAAACAACACATGGAGCAGGGTATAGAGCATAATGGGTGTCTAGGGTAGGCTCAGTAATGAGCAGGTATGTGATACCTTTTCTAGGGTTTGGATTGGGTTTTTTTGGCATCACTGTGTCACCACTCATTTCCAGAATATCAGGGTAGTTGCACTCTTACAAGTGCTTTGAAAGGGGCCCTCCTGGGACCAGCTGTCACCAACCTGCTGAACAGCAGTCTCTCCTCTGTAAAAAGTGGCTGCTTCTGTTTCTCAGCTCCTGCTGAACTCAGCACTCAGCTAAATGTGCTGCCTCCTGCAGGGGCAAGGATCCCTTTTTTGCCAGAAAAACGGGCTCCTGCTGCCTTCTGGCTGCTGACTTGGCTCTGCAGGAAGTTA
This sequence comes from Nyctibius grandis, assembly GCF_013368605.1. Taxonomy (NCBI): domain Eukaryota; kingdom Metazoa; phylum Chordata; class Aves; order Nyctibiiformes; family Nyctibiidae; genus Nyctibius; species Nyctibius grandis. The sequence goes on along the minus strand of NC_090659.1, from coordinate 10,533,468 downwards.
GCTCCCAGCTCTGTGATCCCACTTGCCTGCAAGCACAGAAGTGGGAGCTGCTACCTCTCCTGCAAGCATAATTTCCCTCTATTTAAAGAGCTGTGATTCACAAATCATGAGAACTCTAAATTTAGCAAAGCAAATTTTAGAAAAGCAGGAGTCCTGCCCCTTCTCCCCACTTGGGCTTCAGATCTCAGGAGAAGCCTGAGCCTCAGCCTGAGCAGAGCCCACCAACTCACCAGGAGCCAGGTGCAGACTGGGGAAACCTTGCTTTAGAAGAAAATTTGATTTTTTTTAAAATTCAGTTAGGAAAGGAATGAGAAAGCAAGCATGCAAGATATACAGTTCATTTAAGAAGAAACATGTAAACACCATTTTTATCAGATCATCCTGGAGAAGATGTGATTGTTACCTTGATAAAAATGCTTTATGTCCCTTACTGAGATCTGCATGATAGAATGACTGGCAGAGCTATTAATTGATTCTTTGTAGTTCTGATCTCACTAGGGCCAGCAAGCGTTCCTAACGGTTTCTAATTCCTCATCATGACATCCATTATGTTCACCTCTGAGATGTCTAAATGTATTCCATGTACAATGGCAATGTTACGTAAAATGCAACATGACAGGAATACTTAGCATTTTTCAGAGCTGTGCTGTGGAAACCAACCTTATTTTTGCCAGCCATCCAATATGGGATTTGCATGTTCTGGTTTTCTACAGGCACACTGAGAAACCCAACTACATAAGGGTTTAGACACTGCAGGTGGGCTAGCGCTATATCCCTTGTGGCTCCACTATGAACAGAAAACTAAACACAAACAAAAATAATCTGTACAGGAAGAACAGGCATGCTGACAGAGATTGTTTGACATTAGAAAAGCAGTTACAGCTGCCTACTCTTTGTTACAATGTCTACGGTAAATCTGGGATAATGCTCGTACAAGAAACAAAGAACTACCACAGAGGACTCTTAAATAAGAGAAATAGATTCTGAAAGGTGTCAGTTTAAGTAATTTAACTACAGCAAAGGAAAAATAAAATAGTTCTCTAAAATCTGAGCCTTTCAATTACAGAAAGCAGCTGTGAGAAAATCTATCCTCTCTTTGAAGCAGAGAAAAACAGGACAGTTGTATGATACAGGCAAGAAACTGTATACATAAAATACGGTGTGCTTTGCTTATCTGTATAACACAGTGTCAATAAAAAACTTGAATCTACTGTTCCTGTGCCTAAACTGTCAAGAGAGTTGTGCAGGGGGGTTGGACTAGGTGATCTTTAAAGGTCCCTTCCAACCCAAGCCATTCCATGATTCTGTGATATGGTCTCCAGCATGGCAAAATGACTTGTGTTCACAGAAACATGTACGGCGCATTGGTTCATTTGTGTTACCTTGCTCTAGTGCCATATAGTAGCTACCTCATGGGTCTCACCCAGCCTGGGAAGGTAAGAGAGTAGCCACTTAACAGAAGAGCAAATTGTACTACCCAGAGGGGCTCTGCAGGTTATGATTATGTAGGAAAATTGGTAAGACACTGTTTTAGGACTTGTAGGATTTGTAACCCAAAAGATGTTCCAAACTATGTTGAAAATAAACACAGTTTATTCTTCTGCCAGCTGAGAGAAGGGAATTCTAGTTTCTTTTGGATTTATCAAATATCTGGGAACAAATGCCCAGTCTGAAAAACTCAATGTGAAGAACAATTTGAACACAAAATGAAATATCTGTGATGCAACTTTCTCTGACATATCTGAGAAAGACCTGCAGCACTGCTCACACTCCAAATTCATCCACACCTAGATTAACTAGTAGTTTTATAGAAACATGCAGAAACATTCCTTTTTGGCTTTGCATTAATGTGTATTATCTTCCAAATATCTGCAATCCATATCTTCCTTTTTTTGTCAGACAAACAGAACAGTTATTAAAAGACTCCTTATAATAAAGAATTGAGATAGAGATACTAAACATATGCTGCTTTAAAAGCAACTAGGTCATTGGTTCATCCATATCATCACAAAAACAATAGATCCTTTTCTGAAACATATCAGAGCAAAAATCTGCGAAGAACATCTCAGGGACAGAACTGGCAAAATATGAAGTGAGAGCAGAAAGATTAAATTAATTTCTTTTTATTTTGGAATTTGGATCTCTCTCTAGTCTTTCTCAGCAGAGGATGTGAATCAAATCGAAGTGCAGATAGAAGAGGTTGTGGACTGAACAGATTAAATGAGCAGCAACAAATTGCAAGTTCATATGATACTCATCCAGCACTTTAGGATATTTCAGGAATAAAATACCTTGCCTACTAATTGTGGTGTATAACTTCTCTGCATTCACATACGATGACAGGGAGGTGGCCAAATATCTAATCAATATTTTAAAGGTTTTGAGACTCTGACATTCATGGAACTGCAAATTGATAAACCTACCAGGAAAATGAGTAGAAGCATTATCAAGGAACTGATGGATTGATGCACAAACAGGAAAAGAAAAATCAACACACCCTTTGAAGGATAAGTCCGGACTCACAGATTGTTAGATTTTTTTAAAGGAGTCAAAGGCATATAGACAAAAGAGGCCTTGTTAATGTTAATCTCAATGAATTTCAGAAAAGCTTTCACCATATGCTCTTAAGGAAAATATACAGTCATGAAATAAGAGAAAAGGATCTTCCGTACATAAGTAACTGGTTAAAATAAAGGAAAAAAAATATTAGTAATTGGAACATTTTCATAGCAAAGGAAAAGTCCACAGGCATCTGTGCCTTTGCTTTTCAGCATATTTATAAGTGATCTGGAAAAGGGCATGGCAAAATTTGCTGATGATACTAAGTTATTAAGGATGGTGATACAGATAATGGCTGAGTGAACCACTGTCAAAGGACCTATCAAAGGAGACAGTAGCTAATGACAATGGCAGTTGAAATTCAAGATAGATAGATGTAAAGTGTTGCACAAAAATAATCCTAGCTTGATATATGAAATTATCAACACTAAGATGACTATTCCTGTTTGGCAATGAGATCTGGGAGGGATAGCAGTTCTAAACTGAATGCTTGGTGGTGGATGAAAAAAACCCAAATAGAAAAGAGAGCAGAACTGTTACACCCCTGTATAAATTTGCAATACACCCACAACTTGAAATTGTGTACCGATCTCACCTTCTGCAACTTGGAAAGAGTGACATGGAAGCGATAAAAGTTCAGGCAGGGACAACAAGGATGTGAAAGGTATGAAATTGTTTCTATAAGGGGACTTAATCAACTAGGTCTCCTGAGATTGAAAAGTTAAAAATAATAGGAGATAAAGTAGAGATCAATAAAATAATGAGTGGCATAAATAGAATGATGAAGGAATTATTAGATCTTACTGCATAAGAACTAGGAAAGTTAGCAGGTGGTGAGGGCAAAACACAAAACAAAAGATCCTCTCTCCATCTAAGCTGTGGAACTTCCTGAAGGAGGATGATATGAATGCTGAAAATTCAGATACAGGTTAAATTCTTGGGAGGGAAAATTCATCACACTTTATATGAAAATAAATAACCTCTGGCACAGGTAGTCCTTGAGCCACAAACTTTTGGAGTTTGAGTGGAAATTTTGTGTATAGCGTCATTATTATACTCTTTGATCCACATATACTATTGGCCGCTGTCAGATCCTCGTTGAGTTTAAGAATTATCCAGTGTGACTACCCATATGTTCTTATCCTAAAAATTTTCCAGGCACACTACAAAAATGAGTCCAAGAAAGGAACCATTCTTGAGAAAAGGTAGAAAATGAATCAGGGCCTACAGAACTCAAGGGAAGCATTTGAGATAAACATAAATGTAAGAATATTTTAGTTTACTAGACATACTTTCCAATCTATTTGTATTAGATACTTAATTATATTTATTTTACTTCCTTTTTCAATATTTCTCAGCTCTCTGCAGGAAGAAGTTGGATCTGAAGGTGGAGATGCTGAGGAAGATCAGGTAAAGATCACAAAGAAAAATGGTAAAGAAGTATTTCAGAAAAGAGAACAGGTAGATTATTCTGAGTTTAAAAGACCACATGAAATTTAAGAAGAGCAGAAGAGAAGAACGATACAAATGCACAGTTGAGATATATAAAGAGAAAGGATGAAGGAATAGTTAAAAATATTTTTTTTCTTTATTCAGAATTGTGAATCTGAAAGCACACCTTCCCTACTTACACAAGAAAGGACAGACCAAACCTCTTCTTGCTTTTACCCTTTCTCTTAAAAGCCTCAAGCAATCTCTCTGCAGAACCACATCCTTCCAACACTTAAGAAGATGATCCCTAAGCCTGTAAAAGGCATTTTGTTAACAAAATTATTTAGCCAGATTGTTTCAAGAACTTTCAGAAAAAACAAATTTAAAATTCACTTCAAATTTTAGAGTATCCACACTTTCAACATCTGAGAACAAGAAACAAGTAAATCTGGCTTAGCAAAGAGTAAAACCAGGGTTTATTCTTCCTTCCAGCTACATCGTTCTTTTTGTCAAGCACTTTTTAAAAATATATTTCTGTGAGATTCTCTGCATAATTACACCACTGAAACTCCTGCTGGGTAGCTGTGCAAAATAGGCACTTAGACTACCCTACTCAGGCACTGTGGGGTCTGTACATGTGGTATTTTCTATGGCAAGTTCTTAAAGAAATAATTTTCATAGTCATAAGAGATTCATGACAAGAAGAATATTTAATTTCTCTTAGGTGAAAAATCATTGCTTGTATCTTTTGTAAAGATTAAAATCCTACATATTTCATTTGTAAATCTTAAAAGGCAGAATAAGAACAGACACACTGGAAATCTAAGGCTTTGACTGTAATATGAAATCCTTGAAGTAAAAAAAATAAGGAGAAACTTCTTACTTCTTACCTTGGCAAACTCCTCAAAAAGAGATAAGCCTACAAGGGAGGAAGAAAATGGAAGAGGATTGTCATAGCAACCATTTAAGAACATATTCAACACAGGAAACAATCTGATTAACCTCCCTCTTTTTTAAGAACCACAGGACATACTGCACCATCCAGTTGAGTAACAAGATGTTTTTAAAAAGATAGTAAATTAAATCTCACTTCATTAAAATTTGTAGTTTATTTGCAGAGCTTTTGACTCATTCAATGTATATACAGCTTATAGGGCCATAAATGAAAATGAAAATAGCCAGGACTTCTGTTTGTTTAAATCACTTAAGCTGTAATTAAGCCCTAAGATTTTTGGTGAGAGACAAATAAAAGGTGATATTACTTTTAAAAATTAGGAATAGGTACCCTTGCATGGAAAATAAGAGTATTAGAAGATTAAACTAGTCCAGGGCTAGACACTAAAGAATGTAATCCCAGCTATCCTTCTTTGCCATTTTTTTGCAAGCAAATCTACTATGCTACAGAAATCTCGGTGGCTTCTGAGCAATATCTTCAATTCATGAAACCACACTTTTGTTTTAATATTGACATCAGCCATTCACTTGATCTTACTCAGTCTCAATTTTACCACATGCAGTAATCAAGTACTGCTACACTGTTTAAGATAAAACATAGACACTTATTTACTTTCCCTTTGGGGATAGTCTTGATATAAGAAACACTTTATGAGATGTGTTTCTGAAGGGCTTGTTTTCAGTCACTACATGAGTTCACATCAAAGAATTCCAGGAAAGACTCATTAGTGGATCTGGATGGAAAACATTGTCGCTCATTAGCAAAACTTCTTTGCAAACAGAAGAGTAAGAGACAGCAAACTTTTAGTAAAATGTTCCACCTTTTTTTTGAAAGAAAGCCAAAGTATTAAATACAGCCAAAGCCCACTCTTCAAAGAGAAAGTTAAAAATTCTGCAAAAAGCCAACACTTCCTTCTGCTAGTAAATAGTTTTCATGGGATTTCTATTTTTCAGCACAGGAGAATTCACTCCAATAATAGGTCATTGCTATTCCTCAAGTTTTCAGAACCAAACTGCATTTCCTATAAATCCTTTCCTCTGTGCAGCTGTTTATATTTAAAAAGTCAAGGAAAAATACTGCATGAGCTAAATAAAAAGGGTGTATATTACATAATTGAAATCTGCAGTTATTTTCTAGGGAGTTAAATGCATCTATCTGTTTCAAATCCTTCAGGAAAAAGCACTATTATTGCAACTATTAAACCCTGCATATTTCTGAATTCCAAAATTTTACCCTCAGGGCTCCTTTATCAGATGCTAGAAAACAAAACATAGGAACGTAATCCAGTAGAAAGGATAAATTATAAATTTGATCTCACTCATTCGTTTGCTTTAAAATGCTTTAACAGATCCTAAACATTAAGCCTAGCTCTCCACTCCAATCCCAGGGCAGAGCCAGAGTGCTTACTGAAGCATTAGGTTACATCTACTTATTTCTTGGCAGGTCCCTGGGAAGCACCCTTCAGTTCCTCTGCCAGGCAGCACAGGGTAGCTCCCAGCCATGCAGAGCAGCAGAAGCACTCCATGTCACCAGATCTGTCCCAAAGACCTGCCCTTTCAAAATGCACACCTCCCTTGCACCCTCGTCATGGCCAGACCTCACCAATGCTCTCCTTATAGCAGCCTGGGGCAGCCACTTGCTCCTTCACCACCATCTCTGTACAGCCATGTGTCCCTCACTATTGCTGCCTCTACTGTTGTCTTCACGGGGGAAAGTTGTGCTCTCCGTCACACAAACTTTTGGTAGTGGACCAAGCTCTCCCAACAGCCACAGCTTCCCCATGATAACAGGTGGATTTGGTGGTGGGAGGCAAGCAGGCACTTCACTCTACAGACCTGGCAAAATGAGCAAGGGGTATATTTTTGCATGATGACCTCCTCACTTGGTAGCCTCACAAATATCTAGTACCTCAATAGCATCTGCAGCACAGTACTCACAAAACCGGCATCATGTGGGTTTGCTGCCATTTGTCAGTTAAAACTATCTGAAATTCAAGGTGACACATCTGCTATGGCTTTGCAAGGCCACCCTGCAGATGCACGCCACCCTCCACTGGAGGACCACTACACCACTGCTAGCCAGCAGCTCCTCAAGCTGAAGGTTTCCTCTATTCTGTTGTCTGGTTCCCTATTCATATTAATTTTGCTATAAAAACACCAGTAAACTACGTCCAAGTGTTGAGCCATCACTGCTTGAGGAACATAAGAGGAATATATCCTCTCTCCTATACAAACTTCTGCTTCCTGCTTTCTCCCTCCCCCTCCTCCATCCTTCCACACTCACAGGCTTCTTCCACATCCCTGTTTTTGACCAGTCTCAGAAAGTGAATGAGAGTCACATATGTAGAACTATGTAAGGTTCAGTTTTGAACTGTCTAACAGCTGATCACAAAAAAGTGCCAGTAAAGTACCAGTGACGGTAGCAGCTGAAACATGCCCCTTAAAACTGAAAAAAAACCACAGAGCTTTGGCTTCCACTGTTTCCTGACACACCCCACCAGCCTTCTCTACCAACAGGCAAGGAGTTGGCCTGAAAGTGTCAGGGCAGGCATGGGATGCTGGGAGAACCCAAGAGGGGTGCATGGGTGTGGGTCTGCCAGGGGTAGAATGGCTGTTTCAGTGGGCAAAAAGGTAGTTAAGAAACCGCTGGGAATTTCAACGAAAATGCTAGTAACCCCGTTCCCCAAGAACACACAGAGCATGGGAACAGGCTCCGAACCTACAGTTTATCCATTTGTGATGTGGACATAAAGATTTAAAGAATTATGGCTTATACTTTAAACTCTTGGATGTCTAAGACTCCTTCTGGTATTTTACATTCCTGACTAAAGTAGTTCTTATTTAATGTACTCAGCCTTTCATCTTACAAAAGCTAATTTATACGTCAAATGCTCCCTTGCTGGATTTCAATTTCATCATTTGTTGTTTCTTGTCTTCTGAGGATTTTGTTAAAACTCTTGATAAAAAAACTCCTGCTTTTTTTCTTTTAATACTCGTCTGCATTTAATGAAGTTCCAATAAAGTATGTGTTGAAAGAACATACATCTTCAACTATTGTTGCTTTGTGTTGTCCTTACCTTTCATGAAGGATAGTGTGATATTATTTATTTTCTGTATAAATACACTGATTTACGATAGATTTATGTTGTGCTTATACAAAATCAGGGATAGCTGAATGCATTAGAGCGATTAAGTCTTAAGCACTGAAGAAAAAAATGATATTGTGCAAGTGTCAAAATTGCAAAATGCTACTGAAAAGAGGAGGTTTAAAAAGACAAAGCAGTAATATTTTTCTGCTTCTTCCCTATTGTGGGAACTGTGTATTATATATTAACACAACATACGTGAATCCTCACCCTGGAAATCTATAGGAAATTGAACGTTGTTACTAAACCCTCAAAAGTTGGGGTTTTTTGGTTTTAGATTGGTTTGCTTTTTTTTAATATTACAATATAGTACACATTTTCTTTTTCTGTATTTAACCTCAGAATTATTGTATACAAAAACTTCAGCAGAAATCTGCAATTAGTTCTAGAAGAATCCACATGAATTTCTCTCCCAAATCTCTAAACAGAGGTTAATGAATGAACAGTCCTTGAACCTACACTGTATCTTAAGCATACTTGCAAATGAGGACAATCCACAAAACAGCAGAACACATTTAAACAACTTCCGAAGGGGCAGATAAAATTATTTTGCCAAACAAACAAGCATTATAACCAAAAGTCACACAAAGTTCAGCTGGAATGAACGTGGCCACTTTAAAGTGGTCACTAATGACAAACTGCCTCCTACAGAATTTCAGTGACAGCATTGGAACATTCAGGTCTATAGTTTCAGCCGTAAATAGGTGAGGCACTAGTCCATTATCGTGGTGAAGATCACTAGTAGAATAAATCAGTGACATATGACACTATCCATTGGTAAAACAATTTTTTAACAAAGTATGACTGGCAAATGACCAGTTTTATGGAGAATTTTGCTTTTACAGCTAAGGACTAAGTTGCATTCATATGTTCTTTCCTTCATTGCAGCTATCTCAAACTTGTACTTTACTTTTTGACGTGAGTAGTCATTTATACCTCCAGAATTAATAAAAAAGATACAGTAAAGGGAATCAATAAAAGGTGTATCACTTATCTTTATGAGATTTCAATGTATTCTAGTTAGATCTTGTTGAATATTTTTTCACTCATAACATTAAATTCTATTAATTTAGATTCCTGTAGTCATTTTTTTCTAAAAAAGAAAATTTTTCTACACATGTACTTGTTAGCTGTCAAAGCAGTGAATTTACAAGGTCCTACAACCGAGAGAAATAACATTTGAAACAAAACAGACAATGGAAAACTCTTACTGCAAGCTTACTCTAAGTGTAACCAGCTATATGAGACGGTATGTAAGAACACATTACAATTTCAAATGAACAGTAAAAAAATGGTTATTGATTAAAATTATATAATTACCAGGGAACTTGAATAAACATAAAATGGTATGTGAAACTTTTCTGAAAACTGAACCAACATGCAGTATAAGGAGACAATGAGGATATTTGCTTCAAAACCGCTCTGCTGTTCCAACCCAAAAAAGCTAATGTAAACACAGCCTATTTAGCCTGTTGTGGACAGATCCCCTACAGAAACAGGTACGTTTTTGCACGTGTATATATGTACATAAGTATGTATATAATACCAGTGCACAATAACATACTGGTTTACTTTAACATAGCAAAAGTGAGCTGCTGATCAAAATATAGCAACGAAAGGGTTTAGAAGCCAACCCATTTTTTTGTATCACATAACCTTGCTCAGAGCAGGACTAAATAATGTGGAAGTTGAGAGAGAAAAATATACAATATATTAACATGAACAGAGTTACACATTAGAAAATAGAAAGAAATTTTTTTTTAAAGCCAGTAGGAACAAGTAAGAGCGTTACCACAGTGGCTCCTTGGACTGGATTAATAAAGTGAAAAGTAGGAAGTTGTTCATACAATGTATAGTCAAGCGTTGGAGCATCTTGTTCCAAGGTGCTATAGGTGTTTAAAGTTCGCTTGAATTCAAAGGACAACTGAGTAAATTCATATAATAGATATCTGCTGTGGGCTATTAACTATAGAAAAAAAAATCACTGATTTTGGAAGTCTTTTAACTACGAACTGGGAAAATACTTTGAGGAAGTAACATTAAATAAAACTTCTGGTGGCTTTCTGTATGCAAGTATCACACCAAAGGAAATGCAAATATATTAAAATATGTTGCTGTTATCAGGTTTCTGGCTTCAGTTTCTGACTTCTATTTATTATCATTCACCACTGTGGAAAACTTCACTGGTTAATCTCAAGTGGTGTTCTTCTGCCTGTGGTTCATGGACCAACAGTGACTTTTAAAAGTCACACGTGAAATATACATGCATCTTTCTGCAATTGCAAGCAGGTGGGGCAATAATTAAGGTAATAACACATATATAAACACTCATAATTTAGCCTAATTTCCAAAATAATGTAAAATAAACCACTGAAACAGTCTATACAGAATTATTCAAGGGTTTGGGACTAGCACTGCTTTTTTTTCTAAAAGGCTAGCTAAAAAGATTTAAAAGCAACAATCTATACATTGGCCACCATAATAGAGACACACTGTCATACATTTTCTTTTTGTTCTACATACATCCACATCCAGCCACGCTAGCTGGCTAGCATTTTAAGAAATTGGGACCAAACCAACCTGTTTCAAGAAGGGGGTAGAAGACATAGCTCCACATCCAGTATAGTACGACCTTAAATATTAATGTGTTTAGATTAGTACTGTAAGCAAGTCTCATTTCATAAGCATATTTTTAAGATTTAAAACAGAAAGATCCAGTGTCCCTTATTTTATTCTGTTCAATACAACTGAAAGTGAAGTCACATTTTCTTAGTTCTAAGTCAAAAACAAAAGGACAAAAGCAACTTGTTTTGTTTGGAGGCTTTGGTTGCTTGGAAGCACTGGAGAGCTCAGATACTTGAGTAAATCGGACAGCACAATTCATGGTTCATTATATCTCCTCTATATTACTCTGACAGCTCAGTCATATGTCTTTAAATCTGCAAACAAGAAAAAAAAATAGTTTTGTGAGCAGTAAAACTTAAGAAACTCAGCTTCCTGTATCTTTATGTTTTATTTCTGAATTTTCCCCATCTGCTAGGTTTTTCTTTTCAGTGGGGCATTCACACTTCCACTATAGATTTTCTGGTGTCTGATAATGTAGTTGAGCTGGCATGACAGTCTTTATCAGAACGTATAGGTTCATGAAATTGTTTTGGAAAGAAACTCCAGAATTTAAGGTGAAGGAACCAACAGCTTTATACAGTGACAATTCTGAAAATCAGTCTATATCTGTGTGGGTCTTTTTTTCATTTTCATCCATGTTAGCTGATAGAATATCCTGGCTCTACTTCCCCAGGATTAGAAGCATGGTATCATCTCTCAAAACGAAAAGCTATGGTAAAGTTAGACATATGTCAGTGAAAAGATCCTATACAGTTATATTTTTTTTAATATATTTGTGTTTACAGAAATATGAACATTGTAGAATGAAGTCACATGAGCCTTAATTACTACAGTAAAAATACGCACACATACATAACATTGAACCAGGAGCTCCAAGACAGAGGTCTGTTTATGGATGAAGGTCATTTTGATTAGGCTATATTTCCCATTACTTTTCTGTAATTTTCAGTTCCTAATTTCTGTGGGTTTTGTACAGTAGCACTACATTAACAGAGGACTTTTCAAAATTAGCCTTCGAACACTGCAAAACAATTTTATGGATTATTACCCATAAAATGAGTATACATAGATTATGGATTCATATGTGTGTGTTAAGTATTCATAACAATAACATATGTATTAATTGATATTAATAATCTATAGATACTGTGTGTGCACACAAATGACTATAACGGACTTACAAGGCTTTAAGTGTGGGTATGTGTGGCTATCAATGGACAGATTGATAGATTTTTACATTTAATGAGACAAATGTTTTTGTGCAGGTATAAATCTCTTTTGTGTTCAAATATTTGGGAATTTCATGCCGTGACGCAGGCTTATCTCTCTTTTACATTATGACCTGCCCCAGATTAATAAGCTAATAAACAGAAAATTAAAGAATAAAATGTGTGTGTTGTTTGAACATTCTTCTGTATTTAGGCACGTTGGGCATTCTGGGCACTGATCTGATTTCACAACAACACAAGACAAGCTGACAGCAGAGAATTCATTTATCCTTAACACAGAGCACAAAGTAAATATTCAGCCTTGTTGTTTGAATGTTCTGTCTGGACACAGTGCTCACATATTACATATGACTACATTATTTTGAACAAGTTCAGCTACGGGTACCAACAAACCTTTGTGATTTAAATTCCTCAGTCATTTTTCTCTTTATATCTTCCAGATTTTGTAATATTTCATCTTGAACCCACTGCCTCAGGCTACTGCTGCTCTAACAATGCCCAGTCTAGAAAACTGTCTAACCTAATGGAAAAGGTAAAAATCAGAAAACAGAATCACATGGACTCTGTTCTTTTAGGAACTGTAGTTTATGCTCTGCATATTCTCCACAATGTTTTCACTTATTTCTCCTCACACTTCCATAGTCCATTTTCTGAAATCTACAATATCATACATACATTTATACCTCTGACTACCTCCAGGACTGAAAACATTAAATATTCAGAAATCATAACTCAGGCCACAACAGCATAAATATGAATAAGTATCTTAAATTTCATTCATACTCTTTTAAAACTGTCTTTATAGTCATCACATTGGAACAGAAGAACCCAGTAGGTAGCAGTCATATAAAGAGAATCCCAAATGTATTGTTTTTAATAATAAAGTGTTTTTTAAGGTGATCCTTTTTTTTTTTAAGTATTTGAGGCCATAGGCAAAAATACTTTTCAATACAATCTTAAAAATAGAGCATCCATTAGTACTTTCACAATTTTATTCCTTCATAAAAAGAAAATAACAGCAAAGAAACAAGAATTCCCAGATAATTTATGTCTGTCTGTTCCGTGCACAACAGAATATGCCAGCATGAACTGAGCTAATAGACCTAAGCAGCCTTCAGTGTTGCATTTAAGGTTGGTCTTCAGTGTAAATACAAAAATCAAGAAAAGAAGAAAGAAAAGAAAAGGAATTTGTGGAGAACTGGTACATTACAGCATGATCATTTGAACTTTTTTTTTTTTTTTTTTTTTTTGTAATAATTAGCTGTACTCTGTGCTGGCCAAGATTGAATATAATGGAAAAATCTTCATGAAAATGTTCTTAATTGAAAATACCATTGATTCCAAACACTGAACGGAGCTCTAGCCTTAACTCTTTAGGAAGAAAATGCAATAATTTAACACTAGGTACTCTGAGTGACAGAGTGATTGTAAAGTTAGCGTGACTGTAAAAAAAGAGAAGGTGCCTGGAGAAAAAAAAAGATACTCATAACAACATTGAGTTCTAAATGCATTCAAGTGATTTATTTTAGTGTGTGCTTACCATATATTCATACAGGCTGCTCATTAAAGAAAGCATGTCCCAAGAGGTCAGGTCTCCATCTGAAATGCCAACAAATGCACCTTTGCACAAATGCTGATTCATAAATAAAAAATAAATTATCCAACTAAATAACATTTAATGAGGTTTAAATGACAAAAAGAAACAAAACACTATTGGAAGAAGGTTAGAAAAGATTCAGGCAAATCTCCATCTGGCTTTAGTGTACAAAAGAATAATAAGAGGTAAATAGAGATTCAGCAATGAATAAAGGAGTATCAATGAGGTGGAAGACAGAAATTGGTATGGATAGTGAGAAACATCTGAGCTGTTTGTGAACTAATGTAAGGTGTAAATGAAACAGCAAAATGAAATACCAGTGTAAGACGGAAGAGCAGATACTAAAGAAGCCAAACTATAATTAAGCTTTGTAGGATTTAGTTTTAATTAATTGGTTAAGATCATTAAACACTCTTTTTTGCTGTGCTTGTCTGCCTCTGTGTTGTTAGAATACCTATTTCATGGTTATAATTTCTGAACAATACAGCAACGACTGTGGACTCCTGGAGAAGAAGTTCTGGGACTCCAGAAATTCCAATATCACCAATAAGCATCAGCAACCAAACCTGAGTTTTAACACATATTTTTCAAGAAAATGTAAAATCTAATCCTAAAAAGTTTAATTATAACACAAATATCAAAGGTTATATGCACTAGAAAGTAAATATGAAAATAAAACATATAGGGTAACTAATATAGACTGAATAAGTAATGCTAAGTACAATTATAAAGTGCAGCTATTTCAGGATATAATAGTAAACAGATTTATTCACCAAATACCTACTGAGTCAGCAAGACAAGACTTTATGCTATTTTTACTTGAGGTTTTGGTAAGCGGCATGGACAGAAAAGAAGAGTTGATTGCAGAAAATAATGTTGAATGGGGTGATCATGAGTGAATTCAATTTAAACTAAGATTAATGAACTATGGATTTCTGTTTCAAAAAGACAGACTTTGAGATAGTGGAGTCCTCTGGACTGCATAGATGAATGAATGTGGAACAGGCTTGGAATTCTTTTTAGTCAAAAAGTGAAAGAAAAGATGTGGAATTCGTACCCTAAGAACAGGGTAAAAAGTTGTGTTATGGCCTGTATCCGTACATGTATCCATACACAAAGGGCCTTCTCCCATTTGCACTGATTTGAGCAGCTATATCAAATGTCATTCCCCATGAACATCTAAGATGTAACTCATGTACAACTAGAAGCACAACAGTTCTATATTTGCAATGCTCTCTGTTCATTTGTATTCATTAATCTCAGAATGGCAAGATCTGCTTGCGGAAAGCCCAAGATCTCTGTACTCTATAAATAGACTGTTTCCTCTTAATATCAAATCTGATATTGGCAGATGTGTTGATGAGGCAGGGTGCCAGCCCTTGATATTTATCATTATCCATATTATTGTGTCCTTGTGTACTCAGAAAGTAGGTGATTTCAAAGATATTCTCATAACTGGCCACAAAGAAAGACTTTTTCCACTTCCATATATGAGAAAGAAATTAAACGTCTGGAAATCACCTCTAGACTGCACAGACGCTCCAGTGTTCCAGCTGTTGACATGAGACCTTTGGATTAACTGCCCACATGCCAAAAATTCTCAAAACCCACTAATAAGTTAAAGACAAACAGAAAAGCTTGCTGTAAATAAATACAGTATTAGCAGATAGAACATCACAAATCAGTAATGGAGGAGGATGGTAGCATCTCAATAAACACATGTATGTTATATCAGTTTGTCCTATGTTGTCAAGAAAAATGCTATCATTTAACTACCTGCCCTGTGAGGCCCTAAAAATTTTACAAATACCATTTGTGCCTACCTGACACAAATGTGTACACATATAGAAAATGATACTCCGTGGTAAAGGGCTTGATTACTTGTTTTTATTTTGTTTCTTAAATCAGAGACTCTCAAGCAAGAATCCAGGAAGTCTGAATTCGTGGACAGTTAGTAGGTTGAATTAAAGCAGAGCAGCAAGTAGAGGAATATATTTAGCCATTATCAGATACGTGGGAAAAATATTGGCTTGAAACCAGTCACAAAGTTATGTTATCTTTTTTCCAAAAATTATTTGTTGTTATTGTTCTGAGTAAGCACTGGTTTAGGTAATTAAATTTTTGTCTTAAGAAAGGGCAAGTGTGTTCACACAGATGTGGACAAGCTATGTACCCAACACATCATTCAAAATAGAGGAACTCGTTTTTCTTCACATAAAATATGTGAAATTTCAGCACAATTCCGTATTTCTCCCAAGTGGGAGAAAATAATACACATTGATAAACACATTTCAAAGATCAGGAAGCTTCCGTATCAAACAGAATCACTGTCCTCTGGAAAAGTCAAAATTAAGACACAATCAGTTTCTCTGTCATTTTATTATACTGACATAACATCAATAAGAGTAACTATGTCTTAAGCAAAATATATTAATATAGGTGATATATCTCACTGTTAAAATATCAGTGTTGACTGTGTCTCAGCTTCAATATATTAGATTAATATACTATCAGTGAGAAAACTATCAGTGTAACCATTCCTACCCTTGTAATTGTAAACCTATACTTGAGCTGTAAAAAGGAAAAGATAATCAAAGAAATGCTACGGATTTTAATACCATCTATTTATTTCCATTCTAATGCTGCACGTCAAGTAGCCTTCATTTTTTTTGACTGTAGTTGTATCTACAGGTCTTGTTATATAGTTTACTGTAATTTTAATCAATAATGCTAAAATAACAAGTTACTTGCTTTAGAAAATTGCCAGTTTCAGTATTAACAGTAATGGCATGATTCTCACAGATTTAATGGATAATCCAAAGATCAGTGGCCAGTCTTTCGTTAACTTTCACAAGCAGTGTGTCAGAACTCTGATGATGTAAACCTTATATATAATAACATTTTATCTAATAACCTACAACCTATAAAAGAAGTAAATAGGATCCTATTTTTTGACAATCATCCTCCTGATACAAAAAGAAAATTCTGTTACGTGATCCTGTCCTAATAATTTAAATTAATTTATCATTTTATGCAATTGAACCTGTGCATCATATTTTCTATTCTTCTGAAAGAAAAATGGGAATATTGCTTAATTCACAGAGAGGATTTCAAGCTTAGTTTTATAATCATAGCTTTGAGTAGCCTGAATGCACAATTGCAAGCAAACATTGTCCTTGTTTTGTACAAAACTAAGCAATTCTTTTCAGCAGGCACTTTAAAAGGTCTGCATGTGACAGCTTTCATTTATTTTTTCAATTGTTCAGCATTTACTACTAAACCTTAAGGTAATCAATTAAAAAATACCATGAGAAGGCCAGTGTCCTTAGGTTATTAGTCCAGTTTATCTCCAGTGTGAAAAAATCATCCTTGAAAGTACTCAGAGCCTTCCTTCCAAATAATCCTCACTGTTATTTGCTCAAGATGTTCAGAAAACAGAACCTAGTAGGAAATACTCTTTTCCTCTAAAAAAGCTGTAGCTTAATTTTTACTGCACTATCTAGCTTCACCTCTATTTAATTTCAAGCACTTCTGATTTTTCTTAATACTGATAAAATTTTGTTTTGAGTCAGCAGTTTTATAAGTATTTTTCTGCTTTATGATTGTCTTTTCAAGTTAAGGTATCGGACAAAGTCACTATATGATGGTGCACTCTAGAAACCTTTTCCCCCATGTGCAGAAAGTCACATAATGCTTATCATATACTTCTTTTAGGAATAAATATGTAACCGTGTTCCAAAACTACATCATCAATTTTACCCCTTTTTTATCTCTTTGCATTGCTTAGATTAACGCAGGGATTAGATGCCTGTTTTGACAGAAATGGCTATTATTGTAGTGCGTTTAGGAGATTGATAGATTCAGGGATTCGTAATAAACTGACTGAAGAGAGGAAGGCAAGCAGCTCTGAGGACATGAGGAAAAGGAGGAGTAAGAGGATACTAAGCAGCCCCCAGAAAGAAGTAAACTAGGTTGGGAACTAATAAGGAGAGACAAGGTGAGTAGTTTCCATGCGCTGGGGTGATATCTTCTCTCATTTAATGCAAATCCATCAGAAGAGACTGCAAGGAGGACTTTGTTTTCACTTGACTGTCAGAGAGAGGGAGAGACACTGGTCTGGAAGATATTCAAGTAGCTGCTCACAGGTAGTAGTCCATGGGTCCCATTAATGGGGGATTATTAGCTCCTAGTGCAAAACAGATTTTATCACTTCTCAGTGTGATTTTTCGCAGCCAGAAGGGGCCATAACAGTAACTCATGCTTCTTAATCAGCTCTCCTCGATAGGGAAGAGGGGGGCCAAGTGTCCTCAATGATACTAAGTGAGGGGGAAAATCAGTGCATTAGATGGTGCATTAGATGCGTGAATGCAGTGTTACAGAGTTAGTCATGGCTTGTGGGCCCAGCCCCTCTACTATAACCCCTTCAGCACTCTGCTGTGGGGTGTGAATTCTGCCCGAGGAAAGCAGAGCGTGCCACTGCGGTGCCATGCAGCACACACCTCAGAGTGCCACTGCTGTCCTCAGCTGGTGGGACTCACCCCAGGGAAAAATGTGGAAGCAATTCCTGCTCCTCGCTGAGCACAGGGACTGTGACTCTCCACACAAGTGGGGGAAAACCCCTTCTGGTGCTCTTCCCATCCCCTTTCTCCTCTTACATTTTGCACCTATAAAAAGTCTACACAAAATGAGGCTCTAAAAATGAAGCTGAGGATTTAAAATGAAGCAGTTACCACTGCAGTCACGTTCACGCAGCTTCTGTCCTCACCCAGTAGCACTTCTTTGGAAAAGGATTTTGTGATACCTTGCTTGTAAACTGTGTGATATAAAATTAAGTTCTTTGCCCTTCCTTGGCAAAAGGAAATATAAAAATCACTACTATAAATGCTGCATCCATCTTTTAAAATGTATAGCTTTTAAGACTATATCAAACATGGTGAAAACAGATCAAGAAAACAGATTGAGGCTTTTTAA
Source organism: Nyctibius grandis (assembly GCF_013368605.1). Taxonomy (NCBI): domain Eukaryota; kingdom Metazoa; phylum Chordata; class Aves; order Nyctibiiformes; family Nyctibiidae; genus Nyctibius; species Nyctibius grandis. The sequence continues at coordinate 10,514,956 of NC_090659.1, read as the reverse complement.
ACCATCGGTTTTATCCTGCCAGCCGCACTTATTCCCACTGCCATTTACTATCAGCATTTTAGTGATCCAAAAAAAAAGTGTAAAGACTCAAACATATACTTGAAAAATAGTATAAGCTGCATGCTAATGAAGCCACTCTTCCTGAGGGTCTGTCTCCTGCTATTTGTCAATAAAGACATTTAAGTTTCTATAGTAAATAACGTCTGCTCCTTAGAACATATTGCAAAACACCAAGAAGAAACAGGATGACAGCAAGTACCAGGCATTGTTACTTCGCTAAGAGAAACACTAATGACTCCCTCCTTCAATCACCACCTCCCCTCCACCTCAGCCTCCTGAAAATAACATCTAATTAATTGAGGTATTGTTCAAAAATTTGGATTCCAGAATATGGCAACACAAATATTACATAGTGGACAGATCATTAAAACAGCACAAATTTTTGTGAACTGTAAATAACAAAAGTGCTGCCATCATTCTCGGCAGCACATACAGCAGTTTTAAGAAGCTGAAGCTGACATCTGACTGACTTCTTAGCAAATATTACCCCTGGCTGCACTGGAAGATTCCAACATAGTATCTGAGACTGAAACACTAACTGACTGCTGCCAAGCCAGGACTGAGCCTTGGCTTTTGTATTACCTACTTACTGTGTTTTGTTTTGATTTTGTTTGTTGGTTGGTCGTTTTTCTTAAGAAATTATTAATTTGTGAAAGTATTTACATTTCTGCTTTACATTATCTCAACACACTGTAACAACAACAACAAAGTATGCAAATACTTTCTCTCTCTCCAGGGGCCCAAGTAAGATTTATATACTCTTATCTCTTAGCATTGTTGTTCTGTGCTGTAAAAGCCATGAGAAATATGTGAGCATATGAAGGAAGGGATAGTCAAGAGGATATACAAGTAATTTAGTTTTTATCCCAAATATAAACAACAACATTGTAGTGTGCATAGATAAGCACTGCTCCAGTTCCATCAGGGGGTTCTGCTGCTACCTTTATGGCATGATATTTATCATTCATACAATGACCTTCTATCGTTTACTTTGCTACACTACCAAGACCCCTTCATAGAATAAAGGCCAAGTTTTACAGAATTAGAAAATATTAGTCCTTCTATACAGTAGCTTTACATAGGTCTACATTTGCCCTCAGGGTAAAGCAGGGCAACAAACTTATGCTCAAGTGAACACACAGAGATATCCCAGTGACTGAATTATTCATGAGTCATCTCAGGACAAAATACAATCTTTAAAGTATTGACTGGAAATTTGCGTTACGACTGGGGATGAGGCACATTTCTGATCCAAAACTTCCCCAGGATGTTTGAGTACTACAGGATTGGAAACAGCAAGTATTCGATCCACTGCTTCAAACGAATACATTGATGTATCCAAATGCAGTTAAACTCTTCCACAGAGGTTTGCTCCTGAACCTTTCCTGAACCATCTCTCCACAGAGGGATGAGTTGGGTAGCAGGAGGGTCCCGTCTCTCCCTGGGTAGCAGTAGGACATTTCTGTGACTTGAGAGCCTCCCCTGGCTGAAGGCAGGAGCAGGAGTCTATGACTCATTTCTACACAAACTACTCGTGTCATCTGCACTGCTGTAAGAAGGAAAAAATAAAGTCATCTGCTGAGATTGGAGCAGAGAGATGCGACGCTACTTTCAGGAGATTTCATGAAGGTGTTTTATTCAGATTAAAAGGGGGAAAAAGAGAAAGCCACACCAAACCACTTGAAACAGGAAAAAATGCAGCCTTTGCAGTTACACTAGGTAAGATAACAGATATAAGGGCTATTAGCCTCCATATTACAGATCAGCAGAAGAGGTCAGGGACATATTTCAGCCAAGCACTATATCTCAGCTGGGCAGAAGGAATTATTTTAATCTTCTTTAGGCTATTCAGTGGGCTAAATCAAATGATATAAGCAATCATTACGGAGTTTAGGGACCAGGGCTGCAGTTACAGTCCCTGGATTTCTATGTCTTTTGTCAGAAGAAAATCAAAATTAGGGTACATCCCTAGTGCTAGAGAGAGTTGCCTTGAGAAAGACTAAGGGATCACTGAGTGTATTGGATAGACCAGAAGTCAAAGAAAGGAACCGGTCTGGTTGTGCAATAGTTGAACAGACCTACAATGGGGCCAAAAAGATAAGGAAGGAAGTCTTTTAGAGAGGTTGCTTGCACAACTTATTTTTAATGGCAGTGGTAAAATGCTGAAAGAGACTTCTGTGTCATTTTTTTAAATTAAATTTGCATCGAAACTTGAGACTCAGATAAGAGTTAAAAAGAGACAATGAGAATATGTAAAAGATTCTCCTAGTATTTATTTCAGGTTTTGAATAATATATTTAAAGATTCCAACTAGAGTCACTGGATTCAACACATCCCCATTTTAGGCAAATTTAGATCAGAGTATGGGTACAAATTCCACTTTTTATCCCTGTCCAGTAAACATGCCCCAAACTACAGGTCAGGGCAGGCAGGAGGGAGGAATTTAATACAATCCAGCTAAATTCTCCCATTGATTATGGAGGGAGAAATGTCGTCTTTGCAATGTCAGGAAAATGTAGAAAACAAAATTACAATATGAAAAATAGATGCAACTTATTGTACGTTTTGAGAGGCATGATTTTGTCCTGCAGAAATGTAATAATATGAATTCCTGGTCAGTCTGGGATATTTATAAAGGTGTCTGTGTTTTCCTCTTCCTTTATTCATACTCTTTGCCTGTTAGGAACATTTATTCAGTTTCACAATAAACATTTTATGCTTCTGTGTCCTGCAAGGTCAACTAAGCTTATGAAAACCAAGCTGCCGTCTGTCTGCCTTACCTCATCACTAAAATTCCCAGACAGAACAGAAACTCCAAAACTCATCAAAACACTATCAGTTAGACTGGAGAGAATTACAGCTGAATACTAATTTTAATACCTGTATTATGTATGCACAAGACAACTGTACTTGAAGTTGAAATAAGCAACATATTTTGAAGGACCCTTGTTTATTCACTTCTCCCCAAAAGAAGAAAACCAACAATTCCATCTAATGAAGTGAGAAGGTGAAGGTAGTTTTATTTTGTGAGTGAGTTAGTTAATGAGGCAATATCCTCTTGAATCTTTGAGATAAGCTCTAGGTCAGAAGTAGACAAATTAGCATAACATTCATATTCATATATTTCAGAATCAGATACAGAAACAACCTGCATTCTGAAACCCACCTAATCACAGACAGCTAATTTTCAAAGGAGTTTTGGCACTCATTACGATGATGGATGACAGTACTAAAACCATCAACATTTCCTTGAGATCTGCCACGCTTTGTAGGCACTTCTCTTATGTACTCCATGAACTGTATTTTATATTTTTCATAATTTATTTAGATACTCAGAGAAGTAAAATGAGATTCCTTGTTGAAGATATTTTGCTATGCTGCAACACGGCATTTGTGTACTTGCAACACAGATAATCCAATACGGTATCATATTCTAGTACCAGGTAGTTGTAGTGTTGCTATTCTAAAGCTATTATTATCATATCACAATGAGAAATACACACATACATTTGTACAAACACACTCACACATTTTAAAGAGAAAGGCCCCTACAACCACTTCCTTAAGTTTTAATGGATTCAGTTAATAAGGTTTGTTTAAGCTGCCTGCAATTCTGTGGAGTTCATCTGAACCAGTCAACATAGCGAGCTTGATTCTAGAACAAAGTGCATTCCTTAAGGTCTCAAAATTCACTGCTGTTGGAGAAAATTCATTTTGAAACACAGTATTAATCGTCAACAAAAATTAAATGCAGGCCTTTGCCCTGTGAGCACCGGACTTGGATAAATACGTACTCAGGGCCCCATCTTAGAAGTGTGTTGAGCATCTTTGGAGGCAATGAGCACACTCAGCTTACACTGCCTACAAGGGAAACTGATGTATTTTGGCATCTTCTGGGTTCAGGCTCCTTTTGATTACAGTGAAAAAGAACACAAAGGGCTCGTGCCTTCGGCAGCGCAGATTAGCCAAAAGCGCGTATGCCTAAAAATAAGAAATGACTGGAGAGTGTAAGGCAACGGTAGGGATGATGGGAAGATTTATCCTGCAAGTTACTGGAACACAAGCTGGCCATGGGCGTACTAGCAGAGGAAACTGGAGAGCGAGCCAAGGGAAGGGAGCTTGTCTTATCTGACATGAGAGCTGACAGCACTTTGGCAGCCCTGGTCACAGACGTGACAGCTGTGAGTCAGGTTACAGCTTTCCCTCGCCCGCCTCAGGGGCTCCCCTCCCGCTCTCATTTGTGATAGGAACAAAATCTGCAGCTCACTGGGTTCCGCGGTGATCGATGCTACCACGGCATTTCTTATGGTGGTCACTTCCAGCTCACCGCTGGAAATGTCTTTATCACCTAAATATTATGTTTGCTCAGTTTCACAATATTGTTCCTCTTGCATCATCCTAAGACTCCCTTTCCTGCTTCTGTTTTCTGAACAAGTTCTAGCTATGGTCACCTCTCTCCCTTTGCTGTTTGGGGCTGTGTAAGACATCGCACGAAACACTGAATGAGACAGTCTCTATGCTCCTTTAAGCATTGTTACACTGGTGAAACCGCTGTTCTTTCCTAAAGGGCTCTCTGTCTGCTGGTACCTTCCTAATCACTCATTGTAAACATGATACTTGGGGTCTCTTATGGCAGCTTGGCTGGCACGAGCTTGAAGGTAAGCAGGGAAATTGTTGGTGACATCCCAGTGTGGGGACTTACTGGCACAAGCAGTGCTGACAGCACAAAGCAGAGTGGCTTAAACCCACTGTAAATTCACTTGACATCCAAAGGCTTCTCTTAGTCTAGCCACTAATATTCCAGGGGGATTTTCCCATCATCCAAGGACCAGCTGTATGCTTTGTGTCCTGGGCTCAAACCCTTATGCATGGCCATATTCTTGCATCATGCAAGAAGAAAGAATTAAAACCATTATGATGAGATGATGAATTAAGGAATTCCTCAATGAAGGAAGCCTGATCTTCTGGATGTGTGACTACTGCATGGATATGAATCTAACACAGTATTTTGATTCAGCATAAAAAAAGCAGGTGCTGTAGTCTCTCCACCCAAAGATGCAAAAAGAAACCTTAAATATAGACAGGAAAAAACATCACCAAACCAAACAAACCCAAAAAAGCATTACCAAACCAGAAAAATACAACAAATCTCTGATTTCTCCTTCCTGCAAAATTTCTCTGTGGCTGTAACATGGGAAAATTGCTTTGTGAAAAGCTTTTGTTCTCCTGAGATAGTAAATATTCACTGTTGTTATGGGTGAACACATAGCTAGGAGTTTCCTAAGCATTGCATCACTGATTCTTCTATATTGTGCCAAAACACGAGTTTTTGCAAGTCCATTCCTACCTTGCCTGGCATTTATTTACTAGTATTGAAAATATATCTCATCTCTAGTCAGATTATGACAGTAGCTTTTAGTTCACCAAACATCTTTATGCTTTCTGCCTTGTGGATCCTTATTCTTCAGAAGAGCTCTCTTTAAACACCACAAAGCCATCTCATGGTTCTTTAGATGCCCCCCAAAAACTCATAGGTGTCTTGATACCAACAAACACCTTGGCTATACCTCAGCTGCTGCTACTCTGACACAACAGAATAGGTTGCCAGTGAGATTTTCTGGCATCCCTTTTATCACTTGTCTGAGAGCATAAGGCCTAAAGGAGGGACTGCATTTTTACTCTGTCCTTGCACACCACCTGGCATGAGGTGGTTCTTGTTCAGAAGAAACAGCAGGAGACAGCTGCAGCTTGCAGCCTGAGTGACCACAGCCAGCTCCAGAGACCATGTTGCAACTATCCACTGTGAGTGATGCCTACATCAAAAAATATAGCATGCCGACTCTAAATCCTTCTCTCAGTGCTTGGCCCAGGAAACAATGTTAGATTTAATAGCTAGTGATAGCCCTTACATATAGCAACTGAATTCTTATATATAGCAACTGGATTCACTTGTTTGATATCCAAGTTTCACTAGTGATCACAACTGATCACAGGGTCATATATATATACTCACATGCAACATTAAGTGTTCAGCTGTTCAGCCTCACTTGATGGAAACTGAAGAACACAACAAAAGAAAAAATTCAATTAATGTTTTAAGAGTTAGGGTTTTGTCCCTCACAGTCTTTACAGTGTGTTTCATCTTGTATCTTTAAGCATTATAGATTCACAAGCATTATGCAAAGCATAATTGGCACAATGGGGGTTCAGTATTTAGTGAAATTAACTCATTTTTAATTATAGCATTTAAGATCAACTTATTGTCAAGTGGAATACAGCCTTGCTGTTTTGCAATTTGGTGTCCGTGGTTGGATTTAGGAAATATCCCACCACCCTCTCCTTTTACAATTAATATAATTTCCCAGATTTTCAGGTAGCTGTATACGTTATATACTTCATTTGGGAGCTTTCCAAAACTAGGACTGAATAGCAAACAAATTAAAGCCATTGTATGAACATCCTAGTGAAGAAAAAAATTACTATTTTAACATACTATAAATGAAGGAGGGCAGAAGTTCAGTTTTAGGTATCTCAGTCCAAGATGTTTTTAACTTTTGGCATATATGGTTCCCCCCTTTTGCAGTTTCTTCTTCCTAAAAAGTAAGTCCCATGACTCAAACAGCCCCAGTGCTAGACTACTTGGAATAGACACTTTGGCTGCAGGTAATTAGGTTTCACATATTTTATTTTTTCAATTATTTCATTTATACTATAATCAATGTTTTTCACAGGTAAGGAACACTACACTGGAGTACAGATTTCTGTCTTGCAAGAGGAAACAGCAAACAAAAGAATAAAAACCACAATTAACAAAATGTTCCAAATCCTGTTTGCATACCGATATGCACTATACCTCACCAACAGCAAAAAGTAATTGTATCCAGACACATACACATTTTGAGACTGAAAAGAATACATAATTGCTGTGTTTAGTGTTTGTATCTATCTTTTGTGTATATTTTAACCATATTTGCAATTTGCAAAGCTATTTGCTTGATGGCATTATTATAAATCTATGAAATCCACCCTTTGAACAGATGGTGCTATAAAACACAATTGTATCTGGGAAGAGGTGTTTGAAGACGTAGTATGTGTGTAGGCGTACATGTGATGACACCTAGAAGACCACAAAAGCTATGTAAAATAGATAAGCACCCCAACTGGGAGGCCCAGTTTCCCGGGATGGTTGATAGGTGTGTCTTTTTCATAATATCAAATGCCATCTTTGCAATGCTTGTAAAATAATACCCGTTGGGTATAGGAATAAAGATCTCCACTGGTACCTCAGCAGCACCTTTTTCCTGAAAGCTCTGTATTCCCTACGGATGATCTTTTTCAGGAAGAAAGAGATAAACAATGTGTCGTTATTTAATTTCTCTGCATTTTCAGGTGAATTTTCTTTCTTTTAATGGAACAATCTCTTATTGGTATAAGAGCCCAACAAAAGTTTAAACATTTCTTTTCATCATAACAGTAGCAATATTTATTTAGTAAGCCTTTAACGTTATTTTTTTCCATGAAAATGTGCAGCAGAAATAATAAAAAGCCAACAGTATATTATTTGATTTGATGTATATAAGAAGCTGGCTCCAAGTGCTGAAATTCATGCATGTTGGCATAGCTCAAGGAGAGCAAATTTGCAATGAATGATGATAATTTGCAGTGAAAGAAATTAGTGCCTATTTTGATTAGGAATTAGCCTTCTGTTCAAATTTCAGCAGAGTAATATATTCATTCCTTGTTAGAGCATTAGCTGGGTTGAAAGGGTGAGAGAAAAGCTGGTGGACAAAGAGAAAATTAAAAAGTAAAAAGATTAAAGAGCTGTTTCTCTAGGTCAGTAATAAGGTAACTTAGACAGTTCAAACAAAGAAGTCACAACCAATGTGTTACACCTAAATGCACATTTACTACGGTACCCAATCTTTGCCGAGGTAGGAACTCCTATTGTTCAGTTTTTAGAAGTATATTGTTCACCTTGCATCTTTGCACCTAATCACACCCAAATTGCTCAGTTTTGGAGACAGGTAGAAACATTACCATTTTGTTACTTCCTGAAAAGAAAGCAGCACTTGAGCAAATGCTGTATCATTTGTACAGTTGGCATGGTGTGCAGGCAATGTAAGCTTTCCCTTACTAACATTAATTTGGTATTACACAAAGCACTTATAACTTTGGACCATGGGGTAAATGCTTAGCTAATGAAAATTGCCATTGTTCTTCTGACTTCACAGGTTATGATGACATACAGCAGTTGAGGATGTGGTATGCACTTCATAGTTACATACATACAAATATTACACAGCTAAGACTTTGCTTCCTCCCCTTTAGCCCTGGTCTGGAAAAAACAATTCATCAATTATCTTAAAGTAATTCGTGTTAAACCTACAGAAACAAGCTTCAGAGCTACTGAAATCTTCAGCTGCCCCGCTACTGTTCCTACTCAGGGTGCCACACTAGCCAGGGCTCCAATTCTTACAATTTCTAGCCAGGAAAAAAGTATTTCCAGAAAGAATTGGCTAGAAATTCAGCTTTATGTATTGAAAAACATGGCAGAGAACAAATGAATTCTCAGCAATCTGCTCAGCGAAAGTCAAAGTGTTGACTGTGATGAAGTGGAACCTGGAAGGGTCTGCCATTCAGGTGTGCAAGTGCTTTGAGGAATTAATCTATGAGATAAGCTTGAAAAATGCCAGTATTTCTGTCGTGGTGCCAGCTGTCAGGGCTCTGACGGTTTACCTCAGCACTGAATCTTCAGAACAAAGGAACTAGGTCATGAAACAGAAAATTTAAGCATATTCCCCATGAAACTTACCTTAAAAGAGGAGCATTCAGGTTACTCAGTCAAGCACTGAAAAGTCAGAAAATGACAAATTTAGGGCTGTATGTTCAACTTTAACTCTCTCTCTTTGTATACATGCACTGTTGAACTACTAATTACATGACTGCAGAAATAATTGTATGTAAAGACCATACTTCAGCTGATGGCAAAAAGGAGTGTTGTTATTTAATTTTAAATGATTAATCAAAACAGAGGTTTAAAATATCTTGGTCAATACAGTGCCTGTCCAACAGTGTTTTCAACTTATTTATGATTAACTTGACAATTAAAACTACTTTTTTAAAAACTGAAATAAAACAATTAAAAATTAAAAAAAGAAATCACAAATATTCTAAAGAAATTAGGCTGTTAGTGCAAATGCACAATGACAATAGCCCTCTGTGTTTTTTTCCCCCTGCAGAAAGATATCTAGTGTCTACCCTCATGGCCATTTTTTTTCTCAAGTAATATAATGTAAATTTAGACTACTGAATGAATCTGGACTTATGCATTAAGGTCTTAAACTAAAATCAGTGAAAGCAAATCATGATCAGATGTAGAATTAATCTGAGGAGGAAAGGAGGATCTCAATACCCAGGCCCACTGTGAAAGAAGCACCTGGACGATGGCAGCTTGGTCCACGTAGAGATGAGGCCTTTTCAGCCAACCTGTATGTTGCACTGCAGCAAAACAGGAAGAGCCATGGGTCTGGTATTTCTTAGGCCCACTCAGGCCACAGCAGAGACAACTTTGCAAAAGCCATACAGCCTTCTCATTCCCTAAGATCTCCAAATTCAATGAAGTGCTCTAGCAACGCTTATTTCTTCACCATAGGTGAAAGCAGCAATCTGTAAAGGTTTGTTTAAGAAGGGGAAAGCATTGGGGCAGAATGGGAAAAAAGAGACAGTTGTCTCCTTTTCAACTTTAGGAATTGGAAGACATCACCTCCTTGTGTATCCTCCCCCATAACCCCAACAAGCCTCTGCCACCTCCGAGCTCCTTCCCTTAGTCACCTACCTTCCCTCTTTCATTGCCTCAGTTTTCCCCGATCTCCACAGATCAGTCTTAGTTCAGTCACACATCAGTCACAGATCAGTCACAGTTCAGCTCTTTGGACCCCAAGATGCTCTACCTCCATTGGTCAGCAACACCTCTACATCTCTATGTTACTTTTTATTCTCTGTATTTCTTTTTCTTCATCAATCCCTCTTGGATAAGACAGGGGAAGATGCAGCAGCAGAGGAAGAGGAGTGTTCCCTCTGGGCAAAGCTGAGCTGACAGGTCTCCACTCCGTTTTCACTCTTGGACACCAAGAACCAGTTCAGAAAAGCCAAGGCAAGGACTTTGGCCACCAACAGGGAGATATATCCTGAAGCTGTCTCTTGCCTACCCAACTACTAATTTTTCATCAATTTCACCTTATAGCCCAAGGTTTTGTCAGAGATCTCCTTCATTCAATGTGAGCCAACTTCAACTTCCTTATGCCAGACACTCTTCAATGTACAGCTCCAAGTGTAATTAAAGGGCTTATAGCTGAGAGAGTGCAAGTTTTCAAATGCTGATGCCCTCCACAAGAGCAATGCTGCTTCTATTTGCCTGCTGTCTTCCTGCTCCAGACGGGAAAGGAAGGACACAGCCTGTAGCTCCCCTTGTATCCAAAAGTTAAGGCAATGTGTTTGCCTTGTCCCACTTTCTACTTAGCCACAAAATGCACGTACTGTGTAAAACACTCCTAAGTTTTGCAGTTTCTCCTGCTATTGGAGAAAATAATACAATGCTGCCATAAATCAAACCTCAGTATTTAGTGAATGGGCCATTTCATAAAGAGAGACAAAATCTTTTATGAGGCTAATTAATAAAGGTGAAAAGAAACATGGAAGCTTTTGGGAATACATTCTTCAAACCATGATTTCTTCAGGTCATGGATTTATGGGCCAAGTCTATTTAAAAACACCGGCAGCAAGCGTATGGTGCCATGTACAAGACACAGAGAAATAAGGCAGATTATATCTAATATGTATTTACAAAGCCATTGCTCATAAACCGTTCAGAGAATAAATGTTTCCTAAAGCCATTTTAAGCACACTGAAATATGCTCCCTGACAAACACATCCTTTACAACCTCTTCCAGGTCAGAAATGGTTTTCAGTTTAAAAATAGCAGATACTCTTTTTTTTTAAAGCAGTACAGAAGTGGCGTATGCTTCTGCATAAAGTGCGTGCTTAGTGAAGATAATTGAGGATGGAAAATACATTATTTTTCTGTTCTATCCACCATGGCTATTAAAAATAACAATTAATTGTGTCAAGGTGCAAAACGATGATTTTAATTACACTGCCAGAGTAACATAAGGGGTTCACATGCAGTGACTGCATTCTTGATTGGTCCAGGATACTACAAAGATAGAAATCCTTCCCTGGGGCAATGTTCCCCACCTTGTTCATGTTGATTTACTTCACAAATAACCTCACTAACTTATTTTATTGGCCTCCATGGTAGCAGATTTTTGAAAGTGAAACCAAGATATTTTTCACTTTCATGGAAGTTTTATTATTTCACTCTATTTTTAAATACTACTGAGAGAAGTATGTGCCGTATATAGCATTATATTTTACAGTCTGTCTTATAATTTAAAATTAGTTATGAAGGTAACAGAAATAATCCTGAAAGAATGAAAAATTTGATTTTCAACAACATTCACAGTATCATTCAGGGCTCCTGAAGTCCAGATTTCTCACTACTGTTGCTATCACACTGAAGCACACTTGGGAAGCAGAACACCAAAAAGACCCTATTTTCTTTAATTATGCCTTTACCTCTACCATCATTGAAATAGCAAGCCTAAGGCGAAATAGGGAGAAACAGCAAACTCTTTCCTGAAACGTTCCTAAAGCAAACATGATCCATATATCTAAGTGTCTATTCCCATAGTACCTTCAGGGAGAGAGGAATATTATTGAAATTATTAAGTTCATTTTACTGTCTAGTGCCTTTGAATGGTATTGTTAAATTGGAAAAAGAATATCACTGCACTCTTGAAGCCAGGGTCTCTAATCCAGTGCTAGAGGCACATGGAGCCATACCTACATGCTGCAAAAGATTAATATATTCAGATTTATATTAGACGTTTCAAGTTGAAGAGGGCAGTTTCACAGTAATGCAATATCCTTTCTTAAATGGCTTTGTTAAAAGTTTTCCTGTGGTTTCTGACCTTTTTCTGTTCAACTGTTACAAATACAGAGATTGTCTTAATTCCTCTTGTTTTTATTCAAACACCTGTGCTGGTGCGTATTCATAAAGATGTTTCATATCTCATCATGCATCTTCCAGATGGTTTTTATTAAAGGTCTTTGGGAAGATTTTCCTCTTACCCCCTTCCTTGCTTCTTCAGAACAGTTAATTAAAATACTTCCATGGAGATGCACAACATGGACCCACTAACTAGTGTCAGTCATTGTGCAAATAGTGAGCCAAAGTGTTGAGTAACTAGTTATTGTAACCTTTTTTCTCATGGCAGCCTGTGTTCTTATTGTGATTCAACAGAATTGCTGAGGCATCAATTAGTGTGTGGTTTCTAAAAGCTTTTATAATCCATGTTTAAAATGCTAGCTTCAATCACAAAGCACAGCAGTCCCATAATCTACAAAATAAAATTTGGGGCTCAGTTTCCATTTACCTAAACTTCTTCAGTAATAAAAATGTGTCTGCTGAAGACATCTGTTACAACTCAGTAACATCTAATTTTAATGGCAAATAATAGAGTTCAGCTCCTTAAGATTAGAGGTTATGGGCTAGGCCTTTTGGCTGGCTTGGCATCCCTGTTGAAATGTTCTGCCAGCCAACTTAATACATGCATTAAAAAATCCCAATGACTTGATGATTCCCTCCTCCTCCTAAACCTCAAAATAAAGCAATTCTGTCATCTCTTAATGCTTTGCTCCATTGCATTGTTGAGCCTATGGCAGTGACTGTTTGATGGGACTGACAATAATATTATTCCTTTTCACTAAAAATACAGGCTAAATGAGGAGAAATCCAGAGTTAATTATATGGTGGAAACATACACTTTGCTGGAGAGGAGGTGGAGTTGCAAAAATCACTGTATTTCAGGCCAGCCCTGCTTGTGTTCCTGGATTTCAGATATTGGACTTTGTCAACCCAAAGCTTGACACTCAGGTTTTTTCAAATCAAATTCAGTCTTCTGGCACATGTAAATCACAAAATGGTACGCAGTCATTGTAGAGGATGTTTTTGGAAAACAAATATAACAACATCACCGTTCATAACAATCAAACCATCTGTGACTTTTAACCAAAGTTCTGCATTCCTTTTTAATCCAAAACCCTGTGAGAGATATTTATGATTCTCCTGGGTCATATATATATATTAGTGAAATAACCAGATTCGAAATGCCTGTGGAAATCATGAGCAGAAAAAGGATACTGTCACTTCATCTATCCTCTAAAAGAACACACAATCCAGCAAATCACTAAGTAGAACTGCTTGCTAAGACATGCATGAATAAAGCTTCAGAGAGCCATTCACCAGAGACTCAAATGCTACTGAATAAGTCTTTGTAAAGTCAGCAGAATCTCAGAAGATTGTGCCATCAAAATCAATCTGCCCCATTTAAAAGCTGAAATATCATAAGCTTGGGAAGAAAAATGATCAGACACCCCACAGACTCACTGCTGATATTGCAGATGCCTAAATGGCCTGCTGAACTTTTTGAAAGAGAGGAAAGCATGGTCCAGGTCCTGGTTTGGGTTTTACTGCCCCTCTGTGCCCTGCTTTCCCTTGGGGCATGCACCCTTACTCTGACTGTCCCCTTCCCCAGCTCAGCAGCTTGCAGTCTTTCTCCCTCCTTTCTAGGGGGATTTACTGTGGTACTGTTTCTAGAGACTATCCATGTGCAGACAGCGCCTAAGAGGTAGAAGAATTATCAAATGTGCCTCTTGCATGACTCATATAGATAAAGAAATTGCAATCCAGGAATGGGAGAGTGCCCTGGAATAACATCACAGACCATTTCACCAGCTGTCACCAGGCTTTCTTCAGCTATCACTCACAAGCAGCATTTTAATACACCGTGGTTCTGGTTCCTCACTATATCACTTCTGATAGAGTCATTCGCAGCTCTACAAATCAAGTGAAAACCAGGTGGTAGGTACTTTTACTTAATTTTAGTAGTACTTTATGAACAAACCTATAATACAAAGTTTGGAAGTGAGCAATCAACTTTTGACCCAAAAAAAAAAAAACCATTTAGAAGGACCAAAGACTTTGGACGAGCTATTTGCACCTTTTTTTCAAGCATAAGTCCAGAAAACAGACAGCTCTCCAGAGCCTTTTGTTCCTTCCTGTCTTCTCTGTGTTATGATGAGGGCTGGCCATGGGCACCCATGTCAGCATGTCGACACAGCTCACTGTGTGACCACAGGCACAAGGGAGGCAAGGGGGATGCAACTGGGGAGCAAAGGAACCACAGCATCAGCATTTTAGAGAATCTGTGGATATAGTTTCAGACTTGCAACTGAGCCATCTGAATGCTCACCTCCATGGAAAGGATTCTTACCACCCCCCCCACACACTCTTCCTTGTACTGTGTCTGACCTTCGCCCAGTCACTAAGTACATGAGTCGTTGCTAACTGAGTGAAAAAAAACAAATTCACTTTTTTTCCCCCCAAGTGTTTCTCTCCCTTTTTTTTAGGAACAGTTACTGCAAGCTCACCCGAGTGCCACACCATGCTCAGGAGAAACAGCAGGAATGTGAGCCTGACAGGGGAGAGCTGCATGTGAAGGAGGGGGAAACCCCTTTTCAGTGGTGACAAGCAATTGCATGATTGAAGCTGTGTCATGAAAACACATCTCTAGAGAGTGGGGGGTGATCCTTCAGACTTAGCTGAACAGTCAGGAGGAAAAGCAATGCTTACCTGCTATTCACTCTTCCAAGTGCATGCCTACGGAGCAGAAGTGGAGAAAAAGACAAGTGGGAACAGCTCTGCTAATGTCTCTCTCTCTCTAGTCATTAGGTAGAACAGCTGAAAACAGTGTTTACCAAATGGGCTAAAGTATCTACTCAGCACTCCAGAGTGGGGAAGGTTAAGAGGATGCTGAAATCACAGCCATAGCTCATTGTCCCTTCTATCCAGGGGTTAACCGTCCATCTCCCTCTTATTTAGGACGTGTTGTAAAGCAACAGGCTAGCTCTTTACGACTGGAGGATTATGTTTGTTCATTGTGGCTTTTTTGAATGAACAAATATCAAGCAATCCTATTGTTTTCATCTTTTCTCAGTGCTGCACCACATACCACTTTCACTCCTTCGTTGCCTTTAATGAAGCTCTCTGTGCGCTGGACACATGTGCAGAGCTCTTTAGGAACAGAAGATTGGCCATCATCAAGCAAATTTTTCTTCACCTCTCACAACTCTATTTATGATACACTGATTAATCAATCATCAGAGAGATTAAAGGTCATCTTTATAAAATAAATGGCTTATGGCTGCAGCAAATCATGGCTTTGAGACTTATTGGAAAAGGCTGTAAATTGTCAGTCATGTTATTACACAAATAAATCAGATAGTTACTGCAAATTGATTAACTGATTCGGATTTTTTTTAGGAACAAATTGTTGCTCCAACCTATTTTTCTCTCCTCTTGGACAAAATGATTGCTTTGTAGTCCAAGTGAATGATTGCCTGCGTGTCCAAGGCCACAGTTACTGCTTTAAGTTGCTTCACATACATTAATGTTTTTTGAGTGTTGTTCACCACAATTTGCTTTCACAGGAGCACCGCTCCTCATTTGAAAAGACTGAATGGTACATTGACTGTTTGAGATGTTGAAAATAATATTTCAACAGCATAATCAGCATTATATTTATGTATGGAACAACCCTACAATTAATATAGATAGATAGGCTTTTTCAAATTTCACAATAAAAATAGAGGACCGAAGATAATTTCCTGCACTGAAAGAGAAACAATTAAGACGCTCTCATTATACCTGGCTTGCTGTAAACATATCGGTATTGTGGGGTGAGGAGGGGAAAGGGAATTAATGGAATGCTTCAATAACAGAAAATAAAGTTGGCTGAAATTCAGGACATACATTGCTGAGATTACAATGAATTTTCTTTGCAAAAAATAATTTTATAGAGGTACATGAAATTAGAAATTAATAGCTGACTAAGCACATTTAACTTACTCTTATTCTCACTGCATTTGCAGCATCTGCATGTCTCAAATCCCCCTGGGTCACAGCTAGTAGACACATCCGTTGAACTTACGCTGTCAATTCAGATTACTCTTTGTTGCACTTCAGTGTCTTGTTGCTGTGACCAGCCCCACTGCATGCCTGAGGGATCCCTTCTGGAGAAAAAGAGGTAGGTTGCTCTCACCAGCTAAAACCCAGGCATGGTGCTGTGGCTAGATCAGCCCAGGCACTGATCAGATGGGCTGTATAGATAGGTCTGCACCAGGATTTTCTCCTGATGTAGAGCCCTGTCCTATGGTGCTAACAGGTCTTGCATTCTCACGCATCCTCTTGGCATGCCCACAGACATAACCTGCAGTCTCATGTTATCATTTGAACACAAATGCAAAAGGCCATTATCTGTGGCACATTGCAAAGAAATATCAATAATTAAAATACCTTAAAACAGGTAAAACATCTCAGGATCGCAGAATGCTTGGCAGGGCCACGAGGCTCCTACCTTGAACTACCCCAGAACTGGGAGCATGTAGGGGGAAGGAAAAGGCGTTCATGACTGCAATTGCCAGTTACAGGAGGATGTACCAGCTCAGCTTGCTGCTGAGAATTTTAGAGCAGTGCCACTCGAAACTGAAGTATGAAAACCACTCCACTTGAAGGTCCATCATGAAAATTAGTATGGATATCTGAAAAGTAGTGAACAGGCAAATTTTGTGCACTGAATATACAATGGGACAGAGAGGCCTGTGGGTGAGATACAGAAAGCTGTGTCATAGGTGTGAGTCTAGGACCATTCCATGTGCCATTGTCTGAGACTAGCCAGGTCCCCTATAAGATACCTAAAGGAAGGAAGTACCTGTAAACAAGTCACTTAATGCTAAGCTCAAGCAGTTTGGTGGAATAGGAGCAGCTTAGTTTCCCTTGAAAGGATTCAAGGTTGCACACACCAGACTAACCCTGTGAATCAAACTGATGCCTGGGAAAGTAGGATGATCTGCAAGTAGTTTTGGAACAGTTCTAGCCCTATTACAAATAAAATGCTAACACAATCCCAGCCACTTCTGTTACACACGCATAACGGCTAGCAGAACTGTTTATACTATCATGAAGCAGCAGCTCTGTCAATGTGGACAACAGACCTGATTAGCAAGTCTGATTCATCCCGGTCCCTCATTAGTCTTACCCCTTTGCATACACAGTAGCACAATAGCTCCAAAAACATCCACTTTGCCAACATGAATACAGCTGTAAAGAAGATATTGTTTTGCCTCCTGCACATTGGAGTTTCTAGTCTCTTGATACTGGAATGGCCCCAACAGCTATGGGTTGCCGGTCACAAAACAGACAAGCTTGAGGATAAATGTTTTATGGCAAAGATTTAACAGGCATCTGGCGGGTCCTGAAAGAAGGAGTAGAAAGATAACTGAAATGTCACATTTTCCCTTCTGAGCCTGCACAAAGCACGGTTCAGGCAAATCAGAGACTCTGGGTCAGACAGCTAAAAGGTCTGGTCACCTGTCACCTAGGGGGGAAGGGTACCAGGCACTCTATGTCACCAACTACTGCTTGGCTTCAGCTGTTCATCTTGGCTTCAGCTGTTCATCTTTTTAGGAACTGTTGCTTTCGAGGACGTACAAGAGGGGACTTGGTGCTGGTTTTTCTGTAAACACATGATCAAATGTCAATTATCAAGATTTGTTTATTGTATAACACCTCATAACTGTTAAGGGGGCTAAAAATGCTACATGCTTTTTAACACACTTGAAAACCAAAAGGTGATAGGGTTATCCATTGAAAAGAATCCACTAATCCAGTTAGGAGTTCATCTCACAAACACTAGCGATACACGGACAAGTCAAAATTTGCTGGTCTTAAAAGGTCAATAAAACCTAGTAATTCTGTTTAGGATTTTTTTTAGGCAATTACTTCATGCCTGCTGACTCACATGATCCTATACGCCAGATGATACTTATCTGTTGCAAATAAGTCTTATTCCATCAACTCAAAAAATATTTCACTAGTTGGAGCTAGGCTGATGTTTTTGTGATAGGCTCCTTCCTGCAGATGCCTGCAATGCCAGACGGTCAGTGTAAGGTTACTGAATTTGATGGAACAAGGCTGATTATCACCAGCGGAAAGCCCAGTCCTTCCTATAAGCGTGACTGTGGTTTTTTTGGTATTATTTTAACTGTATTCTGAATACCTTTAAAAAGTTTGACAAAAGTTTCATGCTTTTTACAATGGCCTCTAAAACATTAAAAATGTCTATAAATGCTTTAAAGATTTAACAAAGCCAAATAAAAAAAAATCTCTGCAGGTTCATCCATCCGTATTCTGAAGTTACCTGTGGGCACACTGCTTCATAGAAACTCTTTTCCCAATGTAACAGAATATCCTTTTCATGGCAAAAAGCTGTATTGTTGTTCTTAACTCTTAGACTAATATTTGCTTCAGTTACATCATAATGAAGCCCTTTCTACAGAAATCAGGTGGGGAAAAAAAATTCCTATGGAACTGTAACAAACAGAATATGCCACACAGCTCACTAATTTTAAAAGATCACAGTTATTTTTTCTGAGAAATCTAGTATGATGCCTGTAGTGTACTTTCAAGTAGCACCAAGCAGAGCTGTTGAACTTTGCTTTTCAAATATCTTCTTTTCTTTTCTTTTTACTGTTTTGCCCTGAGGTCTCTGAACTTTGGTGGGTATATGAAAGTCCTCAGAATCCCCACTATTTTCTTTCTCTTTCTTCTGTTACTAGCCATCTTCTGGGTTACACTAAAAAAGCCATGCTGTTGTAAGACAGCTGTAGGTGCTCTACTGTCTCTTGACAGTCAGTGGCCCAAAGAGCCGAGCAAACAAGACTGTTGAGCTCCCTTTAGAGCAACCAAATATCAAAATATCTTTCAAATGGCCAGTACTAGAAGTAAAAAGCTGACAGTTAAAGAGAGACTTAATTAATTTATTGCTCTGAATATTTGAAGTAATAAGTAAAACCGTAACATACTAGCTTTCTCGTATTGCTCAAGCAACATAAATCTAGTATACCTATAAATCCCACTGATGGATCTCATCAGAAAAGAACACATCTGGATGCCTATATCAGAATTTAGAAATTCAAATGACATCTTGTGCAGTTACAACACTGTGATTTGGTCATCTGAGTGAGAGATGTACATGTCCTACTGACATACTCCAGTGTGAAAACTAAGAGCACAGAAATAAATCTTCAGGCTGTTGAAGTAAATGGACAAATTTTCACTGCTTTTCAAATGGATAGAATCTGGCATATTGCAAAATCACTGTAGAGAAACACATAATAAAACCAAGTTACAAAAGCTACTCTTCGTTTGGCTTCAGACCACTGTATAATGACCCAAAATATTTGTATTCCTTTGTCGAGCAAATGTATATCCTTTTATTTTAAAATAAGCTCCAGCATATCTTTAATATATCCCACTACTACCAAAAAGAGTTTGTCAGTTTAAAGAAAAATATTTTCTTTCCTTTTGTACAATGTGTTTTAATACTGTGTTAAGCTGTTAAAAAAGACATTATAGCGTTCCTTAGTTCTCTTCTTGGTTGCATTGCCACCACTGAGTTATTATGTAAATTATTGCAATCTGGTTAGCTCCTTCCGACTCTTTTCTTAACAAAAAGGGTCTGCAAGTGTTAATCAAAATGTTGCAATTTACATATTAATGAAGTTTTCATAATGATATTTGCTTCATATGCAATATGAGAGGTATGGAGACTTTTCACTCTTCTTTTGAGCAACCACTACAGTTTGATTTCCTGAAGCAGCTGAGGTACATTTGAAAACAAAGTGTAAGTACGTCACATTATATCTCTCTCTATATATCAATATTTCTACATGTCTTTGTTATCGGAGTGATACACTCCAGCATTTGAAGCTTAAACATAGCATCACTTGTGCCTGTGAACTGTCATTATTTATTCACATTCCCTTGAACAGTTTTGTTGCAGTCATTCTGCAAAATGCTAAAGGCACATTTTTCTGCTGAGACTGCTGAGTACAAATAAGTAGTTAATAATTTTTGTGGTTTAAAAAAAAAAGACAAAATAAGGACATGGGATGGAGAGAGAGGGAGAGAGACAAAGTTTTTAAAATACTACAACCCACTCCTGTGAAAAGTTGAAAGGTAAAATACTGCCTTACCAGGATAAATGTCACGTTAAAAAAGCTGGTTAGGGAAGCACATTGAGTTTCCATTTTCCATTCCATTTTCTACTTTGCTGTTACTTTAAAATATAACCACCACAGAAATTGTGCTAAATAATAGATGTTTAAAGCTTTCTAGTTAAAGATCTGGGATCATATCTATCTGTGAATCACTACAGTGGACTCTATCAATTTCTACTTTCAGCCGAATAGCCAAATGTGAACAAAGTTATGTCCCTTAAATTCTTGATAGAAGTTGTTAGGGAACACCAAACAATACGTGGTATTCCAAGTGATGAATTGTCAACCATATTCAAGTTGAATGTCCAATTGTTTTTTTATAGCTTCCAGTCATGGGGTCTTGTTCTTTTCTTTTCAGTTTAGACTGAGGAGTTCTTTATCAAATTTTTGTTCCACACTAAAAAATAGAAATGAGGTCATATGTCCGTTTGCTAAACTAAATCATGTGGGATCTCTCAAAACAATCAATTTTCTTTAACCATTTTCTTTATTCTTGTTTGAACCTCCTCTAGTATTTAACTATTTTCTTCAGAAGCGGACTCTAAACTTGAGCATTCCAAAAATGTTTATTCTTCATGATAGAAAATCTATACTTCTCATCAGTTTCCCAGGTTTCTGCCCTAAACAATTCCATTGGCCTTCTTTGGCCATAATTTCTACTGGGAGCTCATTTTCAATGGGATAACCACTGTGACTCAGCTTTCTGAATTCATAACTCTGTGAGACTTTTTTTATGATGTTCTCAACACTTCAATATAGAAGATTCTTTGTCATGATTAGTTCTAATATTGGATTACTTCCATGCTGGATGCAAAATATTTTGTGCTTGGAACAATGTGTATAGATGGTAATCTTCAAGATATTATAATCCTATAGCACGAAAATTTAAACATTACTTAGATTTAAGATGCCATCAGAACACAGATTTACTTGTCTTTTTAATAAAACAACTTCAATGTAATTGATAAATGTCCACAGTACTTTACTGTCTTCCTCTGCTTGAAGATGAGTTAGAGTTTTATCTGAGAACACTGGCCCAGGAGCTTACAAATAATTTCTCTCCAAATTTTCAGGCACAAAACCTGAGAAATTATATTTTTGTACAGAATTTCACTCCTTCTCTCCACTTACTCACTCAATCCACAGCTTGTCTTTCAGGGTCTAACCCAAAGCCATCAGAGCCAATATTAATCAGGTTCTAATGGAAGATTTGATTTGCATTGAACAGGGTTTTTATCATTGAAAAAGAGACCTAGTATTGGTTGTATCTGAAGCTTCACGACAAATACTTCAAAAGCAAATTGAAGACATGTAGGAGTTATAAAATGATATTAAGAAAAGGATAATTTACACTGAACTTCAGGAAAACACTTGAGAATAAGACTGATTCAGCTACAGAGAATATTCCCAGGGGTGTTGATAAGTGTTTCATTGCTTCGAGTACTTAGAACTAGTACTAAAGAATAAATATATTTTCTTTTTTTAGTTCAAAGCATTTGAAACTGAAATCATGTTCATTTCTATTTTTTGTTCTTCTTTGTTGAAACTGACATATGATCAATAACTTTAATTTACTGAAACAGCTAGTGTTCAAAAAATGATACATTTCAATAACTTGCAATCGTATTTTCACTAAGCAGATCAGAATTCATCCAGAAAGGGCACAAAATAGTCAGTCAAAATGTAATATTAAGAATTTAATTCTATCATCTTTTTAAAAGTGTGTTTTTTCAACCAGAAAACCCAGCCCATATGAAAATGTAGAGCACCTATATTAAGAATGAAGTTAAGCAATGCTTTGGAGATCATGCCTGCTCTTTTCACCTCCTATCCAGTTCTCAACATTTTATCTCAACATTTTATTCCCTGAAGGGAGAGGCAGGGATGATGCCAGCTGTCATGCCAATGTCTCATATTGCTGTGCAGGGGAAAGATGGAAAGATTTTGTGTACGTGTTCTCCTTGCCAAGACATCTTATGACCCAACTAGAGACAGACAGCCCTTCCAGCCCTTTGAACTTCTCACCAGAACCATCATATGATTGAGGGCCATTTAATACATCCCACATACTTCAGAGACCAAAGAGATGATCTCTGAGAGTGGTTAATTAAAGAGCAGCATTTGAATAAGTTTCACTTGAGCAGTTCATAAGCTGCATGCAGCTCAAGAGTTGCAAGTTGGCCATCCTGATCTAACTCAGTACCAGCACCTAAAGCAGGAACTAAAATGACCAGTGTAATTCAGCACACGTACTACATACAATATCTGATAACAGATAAGGAACTAAACACTGAAAATACCGCTTTGAAACTTGCTTTTTCTCCATAAAACCTGTGGGAGATTCATTCCAACCTTGTAAATTCCTATGAGGAATGCTGGCAAGATATTAATCCATCTTCATTTTATGGTCAGCTTATTTATCTTTAAATTAGATATAGAAAATTACTTTTGTCAAAGGTTAAAGGTCTTGTTTTAGTGAGGAGCATGCTCTCCCCTGTAAAGAGAGAAGTTCTGCTGTTATAGTGGCAGGTGAAGAAAAGCGGTGTCTTTCTTTGGAACCAGAGGGGACATATATATATATACAGCAAAACAAAGCATTGCTTGGGAACTGAAATACGGTGTTTAAGGCTGTTATACTCTTAGAAGAGCCAGCTTATCTTTTGTCAAATTCCAAGCAATTATCAGGTACAGCTGAGGAACTAGGTCCTTCCAGAGCCAGTATTGGTAGGCAGCTTGCATGCAGCCAGCCCTGCTGTGAGGAATAAAGCATTTTACAAGCAAAGACTTGGATCATTCTTTGAAAGTTGGCATCCATGCACAGGAGCCCTCCTGGTCACATTCAGTTTACTAGCACACATATAAGCACACAGTTCTTCCAAGGTTGAGAAGGGTGTTGGATACACTGGTTTATTTTCATAAAACTTAGCTAACTTTTTTTCTAGGATTCACCCACCTTTTGAGCAAATCAGGTGCTTTTTCCTATCTATGATGTACTGTTGAATACGGTTGTCTTTTCTTCATTTTTTATGCATTTGGTGGCTTTTTCAAATACGTCCCATCTGAAACAAGGGTTTGCATGAATGCTACAAAACGAAGAATTAACCTTCTAAAAAAGATTTCACTCTTATTCCATGACAGTGGTGGAAGTATTATTCTCAAAACTGAAAGGCTGAGTTTTGAGGCATATCAATAATCTTTTGCAGTTGTTGTTTATTCCAGAAGGCATAGCACATATTCCAAATACTAGAAAACAAACGACAACCTCACCTTCTGCTGTGAATGACAGGGAAACATCAAGCACAACACTGTATAGGTACCTGGAAAAACAAAACATAAAGTGTTTTGTGAAGAGTTCTCAATCAAGCATTCCTAAAGAGAACAAATTCACTGATCCATACCATCTGTTACTCCTCATCCCAGATCAAATGGCCCAACAACATTCTTTCTATAGATACTTAAAAAAACATTACAGAAAAAAAATATTTTAAACCCAGAAAAACTGCCTTGCAGATTTTCTGTTTTCATACAGATCTGCACTGCATTCTGCCTCCCAGAAAACTCCTGCAGAGTTCCTTCTATAACATCAGTTATCTATCAGATTTGATCTGCTTAGAACAGATTTAGCAAAGAAGTGGAAGCAATGCAGCAAAAAGTTTAAAAACATTCACTGGGAAATATACTCTACAGGGCATCAGCATGAAATTACAAGGGGGGGAAGGAAATGGGAGAGAAGCATACTTCTAGGAAGACGTTGCATCTGTGACATGCCTGGCTGAGGTATGGGAGGGAACAATAAAGATCCACGCTGGCCACCCCAGAAAGGCTGAAATAATTTAAGCACCCCCACTTGTGTAAGTATTGTAAAGATTAAAAGGTGTATGGTAGAGAAGTGGTAGAAGTGGCAGGGAAGAGACAGAATAGTGCGGTATGGTGGGGAACCGGATCTGTAGTGCTGAGAGGAGCCTGGCTGGTAAAAGCAAACACCCTTGTTAGGAACTAATGAACCTCTCCAAGCTCAGGAATTACAAGATATTATGGTACATGTAACCAGTTCAGTAAAGAGCTGCAAAGGAAGATAACATAAACCTGGACCATTTGTGTTGACAATTTTCCTTGCCGTGGAAACTCTATTCCCCACTTAGTGTGAAAACATATCTAATATCAAATCTACCTCTGGAAGAGGAATTTAAAAGTACCCAATAAACATATTGCTTCCTTCTATTACCTACCCTTCTTACCTCAGAAAGATAAATAAATGATTTGTAACTAGGTGCCATGGCAGTGGAATGAGTCCTAGGTTCTTCTCTGCTTTTACTTGTAAGGAAAGACAATGCCACACTTCAATTAAATTAAGTTTGGAGTCCAGCCAGAAACAATTTCTGCACTGTAATTTAATTTTATTTAAGAGAAAGGTGCTTTTAGTTATAGCATTCCAGCTATGGTCAGGAACACGAGAAGAAAACATGTCATTGCCTGACACTTAGAAACAAGTGACAGATGTCATTGTTCTAGAAATACTAGGATACTGTACAGACTTGGGGTGAACAGCAGTGGTAGTCTATTAATATACTCTCCTTGTAAATCAGCAGAAGTTCTCATGATTTCACATTTTAAAAATTGGCATGTCTAATTTAAGAGCAATGAGGAAATATGGAACAAAATGTCAGTGGGGGAAATGTGATGTTTGGAATTTATGGTAAGGATTTGAAAAAGAATATACCTGGAATGCTGAATTAACAGATTCACTTTAAAGCATTTGTCAATTCTCCAGTTTTAGCTGGTAGATACAGCCCTCTGACTTGGCTCTACATTTCATGTATATGAGCAAGTAGAGAAGTATTTTAGGTCCATATGTCTGGAGACCAGTTACTGTCCCAAACAATCACTTTCTCCTCTTTTTCTAGCACTTACTTCCCAAGTAAAGCTAAGAAGACTATTTCAAGTCACCTCACACAAGCTGTTCACAGAAATTTCTTCCTTTTCTACAGTATTTGTGTTGGAAACAATTGCCAAGGTATCCAGACTGTTGAATCACGGGGATGTTGAGATTTAACCTTGGCAGAAGGCCATGTGATTGACATTTCCATTGCCAGAGTTTGTCCAAGTCATTTCAAGAGCCAACTAGAATTCATTTTGCCTTATCTGTGAGTTATCATTCTTACAAGAATCACCTCATTCTGGCAGGATCTTGATTTAAGGCTTCAAAAGTCAGCTGGGCTCAAACTGATTTTGCAAGGTCACAAACACCACAGGTTTGCTCCGTAATACAGAATTAGAAGATTGAGTGTCAGTCCTTTCAAGGTCCTAGCAACAGTTGGATGTGCCTCACAGTCTCATTCTCAATTAAGGCAATTTTTAAGGCTGTCAGCAGCTCACAATTTTATCTCATGGTTCTCACCTCATTTTTTTTCCAGGTGCAAAATCCTGACAAAAATTTTCTTCCCTTCCATTTGCAAGCTACTTGGAGAGCCTTGTGTTTTATTTAGATAAGTACATATTCCAAATTTTCACCCAATCAAATAAAATTTCCCTTTCCAAAAAATGTCTACTGCTCTAACTGACTATCCCAACCATGGGGGCACATAAGATGGAATGCCTGCTTGCACCACACTTGCATATGAAGGATCAGCCATGCAAAATTGCTACCATGTTTGATTTAATTGCCAATTGTTTTATTAATTGACAGCAATTAGTTATTGTCAAATATATTGCTGCTTTTTACACTGAGCCATTCCCCAGGGAAACAAAATAAGCACTGAACTGTTGGTAAGTAATTGCAGGACACAGCTTTAATGGGTTTACTATGAAAACACTATGAGTTAACTTGTAGATTTTACCCTTCAATATACCCCTTTGGCTAGTCATTTTTTTATTAATTTCATTGAAAGCTGGTAGCTCACACAAAATCCTAGGCAAGCAGTCATCATACATGTATGAATTGACTCTGAGTTGCAGAAGTCCCACTGTGACTGCAGCTCAGAATTGATGCAGACTGCATGCACATGAGCAATAAATGTGATACGGGGTCCCAGAGTGCACTTCTTGTAGGTTAGTCTGTCTAAGTTAGATCAATTGTTTGGAGCAGGCACTGCATGGCTAATCAGTCCTGGACATGTAAAACTCTATGAATATGTCGTGTGTTACATAAGCACCTTCTCTGTAGAAATATGAGACAGAAATCAGAGAGCCTTTTAATTTATAGATTTTTTAAAATTAATTTTAATTTTTAGTATCAGATATTAAATTTTAGCTGGATATCTCATCCTGACATGCAGGTCTGCATACTGACATGCAGGTCTGCATACTGACGTGCACGTCTGCATACATGCATTCAATATCTTCATTAATGATTTGGACACAGGACTTGAAGGACTACTGTCCAAGTTTGCTGATGACACAAAACTGGGAAGACCTGTTGACATTCCTGAGGGCAGAGAGGCCCTCCAGAGACACCTAGATAAATTAGAAAGGTGGGCGAACACCAACCGCATGAAGGTTAACAAGGAAAAGTGCCGGATTTTGCACCTGGGACATGGCAACCCTAAATGTACATACAGACTGGGGAACAAGAGTCTAGAGCGCACCCTGCAGAAAGGGATCTGGGGGTTCTGGTCAGCGGCAAGTTGAACATGAGCCAACAGTGTGCCATGGCAGCCAAGAGGGCCAACCGTGTCCTGGGGTGCATCAAGCATAGTATTGCTAGCCAGTCGAGCGAGGTGATTGTCCCACTCTACTCTGCACTGGTGCAGCCTCACCTTGAGTACTGTGTGCAGTATAAAAAGGATATGAAGATACTAGAGAGTGTCCAGAAGAGAGCCACAAAGATGGTGAAGGGTCTAGAGGGGAAGCCGTACGATAAGTGGCTGAAGTCACTAGATCTGTTCAGCTTGGAGAAGAGAAGATTGAGGGGAGACCTCACTGCAGTCTATAACTTCCTCACAAGGGGAAGTGGAAGAGTAGGCAATGACCTCTTCACCCTGGCAACCAGTGACAGAACTCAAGGGAATGGCAGGAAGATATGCCAGGGGAGATTTAGGTAGGGTATTAGAAAAAGGTTCTTCACCCAGAGGGTGGTGGAGCACTGGAACAGGCTCCCCAGGGAAGCAGTCATGGCGCCAAGCCTAACAGCATTCAAGAAGCATTTGGACAATGCCCTCAGACACATGGGGTGAATTCTGGGGTTGTCCTATGCTGGGACAGGATTTGGACTCAACGATCCTTGTGGGTCCCTTCCAACTAAGGACATTCTATGATTCTATGATTTTATGTGGTATGTTATGTGAGGTAATGCCATTTACAGGGGAGAAAAAAACAAATCCTATCAAACCTTAACTTTTGAGATAGCAGCTACCAGTTATTTTTAAATGTTTTCATTTATCTTTGCCATTGCTGATTTTTACTGATAGAAGTCTCCTCCTTTAGTTGTCCCACTAATTGCTACATACAAGATGCTCCTTAAGAGCAAAAGAAGAGAAACTTGCAAGCAAATATTTTGTTAACATTGTTGCAGAACCTTGAAGGAACAAGGCAAAACTATGTAATACAAATTACCAAAAAGATACTCTTTTACCAAAGGAGCAACAAGCTACATAAAGTTTTATTCTAATCATGACTGTGAAACAGCACAATAATTACTACTACTTACTATTTGCACTGCAGTAATATCAACAACAGAGAGTTACAAATCCTTCCCCACAGAGCTTTGGTCCCAGTCCAGCCATGCACTTAAGTAAATATACAACTTCAAGTAAACCTACTGAATTCAAAATGCAGCTCACGTGCTTCAAGTTAAACAATGTGTTTAATGACTTTCCCGGGTCAGGAGCTTAAAACCTACGAATCTCTTTTTGGAAAACCAGCTTAGCAATCTTCAGCTATGAGATGCTTTATCTAATGAAGAATAAAAAAGGAAGCTTCATTTATATTTTTCCTTCAGTCTTTTCCAGTAAGAGTAATTTCCATTTAGTTAGAAAATTGCTTCCCTCTAAAAAGAAGTGCCCCACAAACATACATGTCAGGGACTTCTGCTGGATCATAAATATAACTATCCACAATATAGCCACCCAGGGATAGTCCTGTTATTTATTATATACCATAAAGAACATCTTCTTCCCATCACTTTGAATTATCCTTGACGTTGTTGTGCTCTGTACCTTCAGCAGGGCACTACTCTTTGTTTGAAAAGGTCGCTGAAACCAGATACAGTGAACTAGCTGAAGTCTGGCCAGTAGCTTGTATAGCAAACAATAGCATTTCAATTTCCCTGTGGAGATACCTCTGTAGCCTGCTTGTCTTTTCCAGTGCTATTACATGCAGTCAGGAATTCAAGGACCACTAAACAATAAAACCCCTTTTTTGTTGCTTGTGTCTTCAGTTTCCTATAGCTGTTATTATTTTTTGTCATCCATTTCTTCTTACACACACAAGCATTCACTTTATCCTACTTGTGGCAGCTTTGGAAACTGAGTGGAAGAGGGGATATCAAGGCTGTATTCACTATTATGAAGTTTTTTGAAGGCAAAAATGTTGCAAATTTCCTGGGTGCTAATTAAAAAAAAAATAGTAATTTTGATGTTCTAACTAAATAAGTCAGATTACATTTTCATCTGTTTGGACCGGTAACATGACAGCTTCTGATCCTATTGCAAACAATTCCTTTATTTTTGCTTTTTTTACAGATTTGTTATCAGTAGTAAACTGTGCTAGAATGAACAGCATTACGACTGGCCAGTGTTCATCAGTCTAATGGAGGAAGAGGTAGCCCATACTAACAAAACCTAAAGGTGCTGCTTGGTGGAGCTCAAGCTGGAGACACTACACGGGAATACAACTGATTGAGTATTATAAGCATTTTTCACATCTCTCAGAGATATTCTGTACTTGCTTTCTGCGAAGGTTCAAAAGTCCTTTTAGTTCAGTGTGTGTCAGTCAATAATTCATACTCATGACTAAAACATGACTACTTAAGGATTTTAGCAAAAGACTTGACTGACACTAGATGTAATTTGACAGGGTGAGGCGCAGCATCTAACTGGGTCATGAAGCCTTTGTAAGGTAGATACTTATCATCATTAAGAAATTTTTGCATCCTCAGTGAGCCATATACAATAGAAAGTAGGAGTCAATGTGTGCAAGCATCTGGAGAAATCTCAGGACATAGAACTGGCAAAGCAAGTGGAATGACGAGCTCCAAGGGCAAGCTACTGCTCAGTGCACTCCTCAGCGGCAGAGCCAGGCTCTAACACTAACGGATTACTCTTGCATGTGAAATCACTGTCTGACTCATCACCCTGTATTTCCAGAATTACCCCAATGTTTTGTCTGTTCCTGAAACATACTGCTTCCTCGGTCACAAATGTCGATGCAGCATGCAAAAGAGCCACAACTTAAGAGAAAGGGAACACAGTATCAGGTAGAATGAATAAAGAGTAAGACATTTATACAAATAACAAATAACTTGGTAATAGTCTATAAGTCTGATCTTCCAGACACTATAGTGAATATTTATAGATGAATTTGCCTTCTAACTGAAACAGTAATCCTGCAACAGTCACTTAGCTCCAAGATTACTACTGTATGAGTAGCAGTACTTGACCAAGAAGACTCTACACCTGTTGAATAGCTACACATTCAGTACTTTATAACCTTGTGAGAATGCTGGTGAAAGCAAGTCTTCTGAAACCACAGTACCATTCTACTGTTTGATGGACAGAGAAATCCCCTCCCCCAAGTCCAGTGTAAACCATATCATCAGGCTTTTAGGAAATTTACTGAAGAGAAGGAAAGAAAAGAACTGAAAAAGAGAAATACATCATAAAGCTGATTACAAGCAAAATCTGTCTCAAAATCTTATTGATTTTAACGTATTTGTTTGGACACTTCCACTTGACTTGTTTTAATCCAGAATTGTGCTCCTTCAGTAGTAACCTTTTGTCTCATATTTTCTAGGAACTATTTGAGCAATTTGAAAACTCTGAAATCATCACACAAAAAAGTAGCACTACCTTTGATGAAAAATAATTGACCTGAAAGCTTCAGTCCTGCTCTCAAAAGCGATGTGTAATATTTCAAAGACAGAAGCAATGTGTTTCAGCAGCATCTGACATGCTGAGCCGAGCTGTGGCCATGCAGAGCCCCACAGGAGGGGTGAGCTCACCTTGCCTGTCTGCCACAGTGAGAACAGAGGAAGGGGTAAGCCCAAACCATGCATCTAGAAGCATCACCTTATGAAATGGTGGGAACAGGCTCAGTCTTCAAAGGAAAAGTATAAGAATATCTTTGCCTTCTTCACCAAGGTAACTCCTTCATGAAATTAATCACTGTCAAGGGTGAATATGGTATATATTAAAAAATAAAATTATGTCAATTTTTTCTATACTGAATGCAGACAATAACACACAATAAAAACTGGGGGAAAAAATGACAATTGAATTAAGCAATACCAGACTCTCATAAATTTATGTTACTTGTCTCTAAAGAAATTAAGTACCACAGCATGCTCCATCAATGACCTTACACATTTTTGCTAATATTTTCCCATAATTGATGTCACAGACCTATCTCAGACTAATGACATTATGTTTGCAAGTTTCTAGTGCTCTCATCAAGGAACTTGGAAAGTAATTTCCTGAAGACTTCATCTGTTTCTGTCTTCATTTTCTTGAACTTTCATAGCTACGAATTATTTGCATTCTAGTATTTCTCCGTCCTCAAGATACTAGAAATTTTCCTTTATGATCAGCTCTACATCTTGAAGACTGTGGTCCTGAATCATTTAAGAACATAAACTTGTTCTCAGCTTCAAGTAGATGAGTGGTCTTTTTGAAACTGCTGGAAACATTTAAAGTTTTAAGTCATACATGTGTTTTACAAGCTGGGGTCCAAATTTTTTCTCTAGGACTGTACAAGTCAGCCAGTGGTAGAAGCACGGAAGGAAGGATGGAAGGACAGAAGGAAGGAAAGATGGAAGGAAGCCTGCTTGCAGCCTAGGCATACAGGTCATCTCCGGTCTCTTCTCGAAATCTGTTATTTTATTAGACCTTTTTTGGTTCCCCAATCTCCCTTTTAAGTATATCACTTTCGCATTTTACTTTTCATTTACTGTAAATACAGGAGCAGAATCCTTTGTTAGTTGAAATACTCTTTATAATTCGATATTCAGTATTGCTAATTATGTTCTTGACTTGCTTATGCTTATTTTTAGAGATTTCCCAATCCACCCCTCACTAGTTTTTGTATATATTTTTAAAGAATCCTTCTGTTTATAATTATTTTTACATTGCCACTTAAACAAACTTGCATCTGTTGCCTTTTTTTCCCTCTAGACTGAACCAGGATGGATTTTAATTGCATCACCAACTGTTTCTAAAACACTTCCTAGAGTCTCCACTAGATTCCCTCTGCATAATAAAATCTTGACCAATAAAATACTAAACAAAACCTGTTAGGGCATTTTATGTTTTCTCAAAGTCAGCTTTCCAGTGGTCCAGAACGTTCACTTTGCTTCCATCAGCCCCCAATAATATTTTGAACTAATGATATTATAGTGTCCTGGGTGTTTCTTTGCTTCAGCCCTATTAATCATACTTGGTATATTTTCTAGGACTTGGTCCAAAATAGCCTCTAACCATCTGAATGCTTCAATAAGGCGTGGAAGAAAGCAATCCTGAAATATCTCTCAAAATGTGTTCCTCCTCTTCATTTTTGTATTGAGTGGCATCCAAATCAACATCTGAGTAATTAAAACTCTGCCAGGATCAAATATCCTGCCCTGTTATAGGATTCTCCAATGTATAAAAACATTTGCTGATTCTGTGTTATTTTATTTTAACTACCCTAGAGATGTAAACTCTCTCTATGGCATCCCAGAATCAACTTACCACTTTATAGCTCTAATTTCTATACAGATTTGTATGTCAGCCATAATATTTCTTTTCAGAAATCAATGTTCTGCCTAACCAGTTCACTTACTTACCTACTGCTTTAATTTACTTAACCCTTTGGCAGATTCTGTATGCTTCATATTATAAGATATTTCTTTGCAAAGCTGTTTAAAAATGTATCCAACTTATAAAATTATAAATATATAAAAAGCATACAAAATATAAAAGCATAATATAAATGCACAGAAAGATATTGGCAAGATGCATACACACAGCAGAAAAGAATTTGAATAACTGCTTCAGAATTTAAAGTCTGCCTAACTT
Organism: Nyctibius grandis; assembly: GCF_013368605.1. Taxonomy (NCBI): domain Eukaryota; kingdom Metazoa; phylum Chordata; class Aves; order Nyctibiiformes; family Nyctibiidae; genus Nyctibius; species Nyctibius grandis. Next base: position 10,482,452 of record NC_090659.1, on the reverse strand, counting down.
CCTTAGTCAAGTTACTGAGTCTGTCGTCACAGGCTCATGATTTTCCCTTGCTGTCAGTACAAATGATGTTGGTAGAGATGGATATCTGTTTACCCTTTCAAGTGGAAAAGAGGTCTTGATAGATCAGACAGAGGAACAGAGATCAGAAAACAGTTTGATTAGATTTTAGATCCCAGAGTCACTGAAAAATGGGGGTGCAGCTCTCAGAGTGCAATGCACCAGTGAGGGAATTGGGGTGTGGAGAGAGGAATACCAATGATAAGAAAAATATCCCAGTCACTGAAGTAAGGCAGTAACTGACAGCCATTTCAGGCAGTGGAAGAGTGCAAAGACAGCTGGAATTGCAGGGAAGTTTCCTGGATAGCTAGGATGAAAATTCTGCACAAAACCAAGGGTCTTTTTGCAGGATTCAACACAGAATGAGATAAATTTCAGAGGCTGATAAAAATGGTTGGAATTATGCACTATGTGATCCCTGAGCATATCCATGATTCTTACCTAAATTAAAGCTTTTTTCTTTTTTTAACTTCACCCACCATCAACATATAAGAGAAAATTTGTTTTATATTCCCTTTCATTTGTAAAGATACAATTCCACACATGAATTTCTAAAATATTTCCTGTTGCATATTTCCCATGTGATATTCATTTCAGGAATCACAACAAACTTCAGCAGGTTCATCCTTCTAATTTCTCTCAACTCACTAATCAACTTTCTCATTATCTACACTAGCATTTGGCCTGTGCTGAATAATCATTTTCCAATTAGCTTTATGCTTCTTACTTAAATGGTTATCCAAACGCAAATCAGTTAGCTCTATTCTAGCAGAACTTTCCATAATGTCCATCTCGGTTCATGACATAATCCTCTTCTTTTCTGCTGCATGCATCCCCTTCCTTTGAGTTACCTACAAATGCCTACAAAACCTTTAGCCACTTGGACAGTGAAGTATTTTATATCATTTTTCTAACTAGTGTCTTCTTAGAATCCAGTGATAGTGATGAATTTGGAAATAAGCTTCAGGTGAGTTCTGAATTTCAGGAAACTATCAGATCATTCACATTAGGATTCAGATGTCCCAAACAGATGGCACCACCTTAGCTTTTAAAACTTTAAAATTCCCACGTGTTCTATGGGAAAAGAACAGCTTAGAAATACACTCGGGGAATTTCAGCATTGGGAACCCCCTACTTGGGAAATCCCATGCAGGGCAGGATGAATATATGGATTATGATTGCATTGCTCTGCAATGGCTTAAATTGGAGTACAGAAAACATAGGGAAAGATTTAACGTTGTGGCCCTTGAGGAACTAGCTCTTGCTCAAAGCATATCCTCCCGAGCCCAGTGTCCAGCTACACAGGGCACAACTGAGACTCGTAGTTGCCCTCAACTATGAGGATGCCAGACCAGCATCAGTACAAACAGAGCAGACACAGAAATGTGTCCACTTGTTTCTTTGAACCCAAACTTTTTCACAATGACCCACCAAAACCAATTTGGTGTCTTTACACTGAACTCAGCTCTTCTCTTGACAGCATGCAGGTGCACAGCGGTGCCTGGAGAGGAGCACCAGAGGCTAGATGGATAGTCTGCCTTTTTTTTTCCCGATTCCAGAGCTTGATCATACATGCTCTATTATTGCTCCTCCATCACACCTTTTCACTTTATTTTGGTTTTACCAACCAGAATGCTGATAGTAGTCTCAAATGTACTGAAAAAAACCTTCTAAATGTCTCAAATATAAACATCTTCCACGCAGTTTAGTTCACTTCTTCCAGAAAAAAAAAAAAAAAAGAAGGAATAAAAAAAAGCAGATTGAAAAAAAAGACTGAACTTTGCCTTTAACCAACCGTAGTAAAATCAAATAAATTTGCCAGGTGCTGAGGAAAATGCTACGTAGTAAGGGAGAGTCATCAGGACTCCTTCTTTTTATTATTGGCCTTTGTTCATGTGATGATCATGGTGTAGACATGACCATGGAGCTCTAAGTCTGCAGATGCCCTGAAAACGGCATTAATTGGCCACATTGCTCTTTTCCTTATGCTGGCAAACTATCCACACCAAGTAGATGAATACTTATAATATCAAAATATCACTGTCCTTGAAACTCTCAGTTTCTTAGTGATTTTAATTGAATGTATACATTATGGTTAAAGATACAGGGAAGGAGGTGTTCCTTTGCTTTTATATTCATTAAAAGAGCTGTGTATTTATTTTGATGTTAATATTCAGACTACCTGACATTTTGGAACAAATATATATTACTGTTTTCAAGTACAAGCTTTTTATTTTTTTTTTTAAAAAAAAGTTTATTTCTTGTAATTTTCTGGAGGCTCTGTGAACATTATTTTAAACAATCAGTATTCCTCCCTTCTTTTTCTCCCACAGATTTTTTTTCCTAAGTGAAAAAAGTTAAATGTGGAAATGAAAAAGAACAGGGAAGAAAAATAAAATAAAAAGAAGAATCACCTCTGATTAAAGATGTATTTCCTTTTTTTGTTTCTAAATAAGTTCCTTTCCCCTCCTTGGTATATTTAACATTGATAAAAGCTTTTACCTTGATTTTTTAAAAGCGAACAGGAAAAAAAAAATAAATCCTCTTTTTAGCCTTTTGACTGTGTCTTTTCTGCAAAATATAGACACTGGGAAAAATACTTCACACATTATGCGGCCTCTAATTGTCATAGCTGTATTGTAGCAAGAGATGGAAGATGCGTGTCTGCCTTTGATGAAAGAAAAGGAAGGAGTGAAAGAAGAAAAAAAGACACCTGGATTACCTTCACATTATATAGTATGATCGCTTGAAAGCCTTGTAATTTCAGCAAAGCTTATTTTAGTTAATTCTCAATTTTCCCAGAACAGGACAACACAGTCCAGAGAGGTGGCACAGATACAGGAGGTCCCTACTCATTTTCAGCACTCTGAGTGATAAGGCTTAGCAAAACTCTTTCTGAGATGATTAATGGCAGATTTGACTCTGGGAGGTAATTATAGGTTTTGACAAGAAGTTTGAGACTTTGGGGATGAAAGTGACTGTGAAGGTTTCACTGAGGAAACCAACCCCTGACAGGCACAACATGCTCATTACAGAAATCCTGAAAAAGCACAGAGATCTATAAAATAAGATAGATACAGAAGAACGTGTTTTTATTAACCCCACTGCTGCTGATAGCAGATGCATTCTCCTTGTTGTTTGGAGAATAAAGTGATTTGTAACGTCAGTAACTGCAGTCTTTTTAAGATGCAGAGGTTCATTTGCTTGTGAACTCCCTCCCATCCTCCCTCCTTCATGCTTTTTTCTTTTGAGGGTTAGGCAGGGGGGAGTGGAGGGAGGGAATATCAGATAGTGTCATGAAAAATAAATTATGACTGATGAGAAAGTTCTTCCCATAATGCAACTAGTTATATTTGCTGCTATCATTTTTTTATTGTTTGGGTTTCAGCGGTGCTATGAATAAAGAAAATATCAAAGTGGTATATGCACTTCTTATTCTCAGAATACTTATTTTCAGTATTCTGAAATGTAATGTCTGAGAACTGGAGTGAAGCCTAATTAAAAGGGTTTCCTCCAAGGAAAAGGTCCTTAAAGACCAGCAGGGCTTCTGGAAGGGGCTCTTAGTGTCAGCAAGTGCTTTAGGGTCTTCAAAGCGTCTTTCAGCTGCATCAAATTATTGTTGGGATGGACCATCATGTTACCCCAATTCAAAAACACACTGACCAGGCATTTACTACAGACTCTCTGACTTCCCAGCTCTTTTGGCAATGGAGGGGGAACAGTCTGCATCACACAGCAGAGAGCAGAGCCCTAGTGTCAATTTAGAACAGAACTTTTCCCAAAAGAAATATTTTTTTCTTCCAGTGAATAAGAGCATTGAAATAGAATCCAGCTTTAGGAAAGGGCCATGAAGAGACTTATTGTCAAATCTAAATGTATTTATGATTCATGCATTCCTTTATACATCTTGCCACTATCAGGTACAGACCTTGTTTCAGTAGTACCTTCTGGATCCTTTGTGCCTTTTTGTCAACATAAAGCAGCTGTAAACCTGCCTGCTCTGTCTAATTAAGTTGTTTTGTATTTCTGGAGTGACACGAAGGAAACTCACCCCTCCTTCTTACTTTGGTTTAATAAAATAGGGGTATATGGGACACACAGGAATTGCAAAAGTCAGAGTGGAACAAGAGTCATAGGCCAGATTCTTGAGCTGCAATAAAACCGTGGCAATTCAACGGAGAGAAGGCAAATTATGCTAGCTAGGAGTCTGCCTCTGAGATTCCACAAATGCTGCTCTGTCAGAAAATAAAATGACATATAAGGCTGACTGTCACCAACATTCCTAAAACTATATCTTTTCAAACCATTTGTGGGAATCTGTGAAAAAGGAGCATATGCCCAAGTTTATTTTTATGAGATCATTTGTATTACTTCATAATAATTATGAACAAATGCTCCAGTGCAGCAGGGGCTTATCAAGACAGACTGGGAACCATCATGTACCAAGAGGAGATGCCCTGGACCAGGGAGTCAGCATGGGGCCACTTTACTTCCCTTCAAAGCCTTGTTCTGAGGTTTTGAGTAAAAATCAAATCAGAGATTTGGCCTGAACTTCAGACCAGGAATGTATCTAACCTGCAACATGTAATGAAAACCTTAATAAGCAGAAGCGAGGTGAGTAGCAGAGCTGCTCCCAGCGAGGCAACAGGAATTTTGCTTCTCCAGGTAGAGCTGAGTCCTTGTTGTTACTATCCAAACTCACATACTCCACTGCATTAAAAAAGTCTGTACTGTAGATTACCTCACTGTATTTAGGCAGCTAACATAAGCCAAGAATCATTTAACCTAGATTCAGATATCTGCAATGTAGAAATCTCCACTTGAGCTAACTGCCTTAGCACTGTGCTGCTTTAGGATAAAATCATTGTCTAGAAATGCCTATTTCACTGGTGTCCTCTACATTTCAGTTAGATAAAACCTGGTTTTGGCCTCCTGGTCTTCCACTGTGATCAGTAATGAGAGTGAGCAAGATGATTTAGAGAGCAATCCAGAGCATTTGTGATCCAAATTCTCCTTATGTGGTACCCATCTCTCTGTGTATTGATTGAAAAGGGAGCTAAAACTGGTGACTATCATGAAATAAACACTTTGAGAGTGAGGTTCACCTCTTGAGCCTCACGTATCGACCTCGGTTACATGTCTGGAATTAGGTGAAAGGCATCTGGGTCTATAAATCTCTGTCCAACAGGCATTTTTGGACTATACTTTCACTCATATATATTAATTTAATGGTCTGTATAGAAAACACAAGAGGAATAAGAGTGGAGTGAGTATTGTAGCACCTAAATTTTTTTGTCACTTACCTATAACATTTAGTTTCACCTTCATTCCATAGTGAAAGCAGCAGCTACTGGAAGATCATCTTCTCAGGACTGGGCAGGTGAACATCAGGAAAAGGCAGATCACACCATACAGAGTAGAGAAAATGATGTAAAACGTGAAGCCTCAATGGTGAACTTACTTAAAAACCTGCAAGGGAAAAATGTTTGAAATTTTAGGGGAAGTTATTTCATTCTGTATCTGCAGTAGTTTTTCATAGCTGACCAATATATTCTTTGAAAGTAACTTCAAAGCTATATGCATGAGAATTGGCAGAAACCAACCTTTATGTCTGTGCATAAAATGCTCACGTAAGAATTGCTTGTGTTTTCATGCAGCCAGGTCACAAAGTACCGTGGGATTCATGAGACCAATTGCAGCTAATCAAGGATCACATAAAAAGCATCCCATTTATTTCAGTAGAATTAGAGTACATAGCTCCATTTTCAAATAATCACTGTCAAGACATAAAATAAAAATTCAAAAAGACATCTGTCAAATAAAATTTTAATAACATATAAATCAGAATAAGTTGTGGACTATTGTTTGAATAATCCAATAGTAGAAAAGGAGGTTAAATTCAAATAAATTATTCATTGAGAATAGTTGCTCATCTCTAGGATCTCTCTGTATAATTTAAACAAAACCAAAGGTGTGCCAGAGAATAAAATGGGATTTTTTAAATACTTCCTTGAATCTAGATGATGCAATTCCCTACTTAATTCCAAAATAATTATTAAAAACATGAAAAATATACTAATGCTTAAAAAATATATTCAATTGGCAGACGACAAATACATTATTTATTGTTTCAAGTTATTGACGAGCTTTCATACCACCTTGTCATTCTGTTTTGCTCTGTCACTCATGAGCTGTAAGATCATCAGTAACTCATAATAAATAATGTATCCATAGCCAGTCCTTTGGGTAGCTACCCTTATTTGTCTAGATACATGCATGCAGACATGCACTTTCTCACCAAAAAAAATGGTCAGCACATTAAACAATGTTGATTTGCAGAGATTTCAAACTTCCAGGCAGGGCAGATAATGAAAAAGATGAACTGAAGACATTACATTTTTTTTGGCTATGTATTTTTTTTCATGCTAAGAATACACTGCTAGTATAATATGCAAATATGGAAGGTTATAATGGATCTGTTCAAACCATATTTATGATAATTCAAAATCATAATGAAAACCTATTTTAACAGATCTAATATAAGCAAAGGGGACAAAATTAACACAGAGATTGGTGTGACAATTGAACTTTTAAGTTTATAGATAACATTTGGCAAAGGTTAAAATGGAAAGTAAATTCAAGATGTAAGTTAGTCTTATAAAAATGACAATTACACACATTATTGGACTGAATGGATGTTATTAGTAAGAATAGATGGATTCTGAAACAATAACATCGTTTAGAATAAGTAAATCTCTAATATCTTTCATCCTATAACACAATATTCCTGAATATTTGCACTGAAATGCTGACGCAGAGTGATCACTGATAAAAATGTCCTTTGTTTTGACCTGTATGGTATTTCAAAGTTATATACTTATTAACTCTTTTTTCAACTAATGAAGTAAGAATTGGGTTGTTTCATGTCAACTATACAATAGTATTCAAAATGGTTAACCTGTTAACCTGAGTTACAATTTGCATTTTCAAAAAGCAGCTAGAAGAGACCTTTTCTACATGCTTTGTCTTTGGGGAAAAAAATAGCTGGGGCCAGGCACTAAAGCCTCCAACTCTATATGCTATGTGCTGGATTACATCTTTTTCTATTATTCTATCCACCTTGTTTTATAATTTACTATACACAATCAGCATTTCTAAATGACTGAGAAAATATGGGTATATTAGGTGCATAAACTAGATGAATTGATGAAATGTATAAGCAGGGTGAACATGAACCATTGGTGCATTTTCTATTTTAAAAAAGCTAATATGTTTGTACAACAATGCAAACCAAATATTTCCATAGGGAGACGCAATATTAACTCTATTATATAAGATCTTGATGATAATTTATGTAGAATACTATAGGGATACTTTGTGTAGTTCCAGTCATGTACAGTCAAGGAAGACAGCTTCAAACTGGAATAGAAAGAAAGAAGGGTGTCTAGGTTAATATGACAACTAAAAGGGCTCCCTTTGTTCCATTTAGTGAAAAAATTACTGTTCATGTAAGCAGATATGTATATTTTGCAAATGTGTGTGTGTGTGTGTTGTGGGAAGAGAGGGATAAACATTCAAAAGAAAAGCTATTTACACTAAAAGACAGTGTAGTCTTTGGCACGTGAAAAAAGGGGAGGAAAACGTTGTACAGAAAATGAGGAGATTTCTAGAGGAGTGAAGTTTCTAAACAAATTTCTAGTAGAAGTAATAGGTAGCACAGGGAGCCTATATGAAAAGAGAATTCAGTAAATCTGTGAATGTCATTAGATAACACAAGGCAGGCTGTGGCTGCCCTTCACGACCCCAGGAACCTTTCCTGTGCTCTTATAGACTACCATATGATTTCTCCTGAACAAAAGCTAGCACAATCACATGCAGAACCACAAGGTCTCGGCTCTAAGTGAGCAGAGGAAAAAAGAAATAACTAAAAGAAGTGCCTAATAAAACCAAACCAACCAACAAAACAAACAAACCCCCCCAAACCTCCCAGCTCTCAGCTGCTTTCTCAGTGCCCAGCACTGGAGCCATATGGCTAGCATCTTATCTTAGCAAGGCACAAAGAGCTACACTACCAATTTATTCTTTTCGTACACTGAGAGGTGAGAGACTGATCACCAAGAAGTAACAAATACATATGGCTTTTACATATTAAAAGAGGTGCTTATGGAAACAACAGTGACTCACATCAACTGAAATCAATAGGTATAGTAGCCGAATACACAGAAATAAAGAGCTGGCATGCCAAAAATCCTCAGTGCTTCCCACTGACTTCAAATACTTGTGTTAGGAGAAGGTCCAAATTAATTTCGTATGTGTTATTAAAGTTTTCCATCATCCAAGGCAGAGATGTGCTGAGGCCCCAGGGCTGCAGTGAGCTCTACAGCAGAGTGTGTGCGCAGCCACTCTGAAGCTGGGGAGGATCTGAGCACCTTGATCCAGTCGTACACGATGGAGGCCTTTGCTTGACTGCCATGTAAGGCTCAGAGGCTGTCATATGCTGAAAATCAGAAACTAAACTCTGCCTTAGCAGAGTGTAGCAACACAGTCCCCACATACGAGCTCATTTCACACAGTGCACATAAAGCAACCAATTGCAGCAGCAAGCCAGGTAAGCCTCTGGACTTCTTTTCCTAAAAATAGAATGAACGAGTTCAATCCCCCACAGAATCTCATTCTTCTCCTTTTTAAATCAGACATCTGCTGCCATATCCCAAATTCTGCACTAGAAAGCAGCAGCCTGGAATTTCTCAAATGTGAAAATTTTTCATATTGCACTGAGACTGCAACAGCCTTACCTAACCAACTGGATCTATCTGTCACCTGCCAAGCAGCACTTGCAATTTGTTTACAGTCAACTGAAAGGAGATATATAAACTCCCCCAGATGAGGAAGATGTTGAATTTACACAGACAAGTGATAAATGAGCTTGAAATGAGAATGCATACAAGAATAGCCTACAGTATGCCATTATATCATGACATAAATATATGACAACTACTCCAACCAGTGCCCATGGCAAATGCTTCCGTATGTTACCACCAGTAGAGTAATTTCTCTGTGTTGCAGTTTTTTCCTTCTTTTCTTTTTTCCTTGAATGAGAGATTCATTCTAAAGTAATGATGAATAAAAAGGCATCTATTAGAATGAGCAGATCATACTGTACCGAATGTGCTTCAGGACAACAGTCTGATTATTGCAGTTAATGCATCTCATTTCTTGTGTATCAGTGTCCAAATACCAGTAATATGCTCCACCAGAAATGTACGCATATGTACACCCCGTGGTAAGTTATAAGAAGAGAAGAAGCTCTGATCTCACTATGTCTATCATTACTTCCAGACTCCAATTATAATAAATAGAATAACCTACCATATGCATCTGTAGAGTAATACAAAACAAAGCTCTCAGTATACATGAACAGCAGCCATTCCTAAAAGGGGTGGACTCTGAATATATGTGAGCATGGGATTCAAGCTTCCTTCTGTCAAGCAGCATTTCCAGTTCTTTCAAATCTTGAAAATCATGCCTCCGTAGAAAAACAAAACAGAAATCCTCTGTGTGCAAGTGAAATCCTTCCCAATCCCTCAAAATGAAGCTTACATTGCAAGAGGTGTTACATAGATCTTGGACTAATCCTCTGGAAGTGAAGGACTAACTTTGAAAACAAGGAAAAAGTGGCATAAACCTTGGCAACTTCCCCAATCTCTACAGACTGTTATTGGAGATAAAACTGATCTTTGTTCCAACCTCTGATACCTTTAGGAAGCAGCCTTTCTGTTTTAGAAGGGAAAACCTCTGTAGCCAACAAAATCTGCTATCTAAACACACTCAGCCCAGGAGGTTCCAAAATGAGGATCCCACCTTTTCAGGTTGAAGCCCATCCCTGCCATCGACTATTCATACCTCTGCACTGTTTTACTAGGAGGTTACTATTTAATCAAAGATGGTTGTTAAAGCAACCTACCTTTGTTCAGAACAAATATATAAACCAAATTTTTCTGCCAGAGAGAGTTGAAGCAGGAATCACTGCCCAAATGTAGGCCAATCAGTACTGGCTGAAATCTAACCAAAGAGTTATGGCTGAATGAGTTTGTTTGTTTGTTTGTTTTAGAACGAATCCAAAATGTCACATCAGGAAATGGAAAAGGCAGCAAGCAAATAATCTCTTTCTCAAAAGCACAAGTGGTAAAACCTGGAGAAGGAGAGCTCTAGATTAGATACTGATAGAAAATAGTGAACTGTAACCAAGGATAATGAATCCTAGATTTGATTCCTAAAGAGTTCAGAAGACTGAAACTTTGTCTCTTTTCTTCTTTTTTTTTTTTTTTTTTTTTTAATCAAAAGAGAACGCAGCAAGGAATTACCTGACTCCATCAACAGTTTCTATCTCTAATAAATGTAATCCACGGGGCACCAACTTTAACTAACCACTTGGTTCAAAAAAGTTAATGTTTTCTTCTCTGTCAGTAGACGTCATTGATTTTTGATGTTTCATGCAACTGTTTCTTAAAGGCAAAGGAATGAGAGGCCTGGAATTGTCCCTGAGTATCAGACAAGACACCTTCTCTACGCAGAACATATCACCAGCTGCTCCCTGGTCTTTCTACTCTCATGTTACAGAAACATGAACAGGGAAGGTGGCTGGGAAGGAGACATGGCACTTTTGGACCAAGTTCTTATTGTGGTTGACCAGAGGACTGGGACTTCATATTAAGCCTTGGTGTTTATTGTCCACTCAGTAAAGATCTGACTGTAGTTTGAGACCCACACTATGCATTATTGTTTATTTGCAGCAAAACATGCAGTATTTTCAAATCCTGAAACCCTTATGGACTAAACAGTCAAAGAATGCAACAGAATCACCACTTCTGCGACAGAAAAGCTAGATGGACAGGAGCTGCTTGAAGTTACTCTCATAAAAAAATAGGAATTGCACCAAGGAGAAAGAAGCTTCATTATGCCCTTATGCAATCCAGTGCATGAAGAAATTTTCACCTTCAAGAATATATAATTTACATTTAGCCTTGCATGGCCCAGAAGAACTGTCCCAGGCACCAGGCAAAACCAGGGTAATTCAGGCAACTAACCACTGTGCTATTTTAGATACCCAAGAGTATTGCCTCCAGCCTTGCCTCCAGCTGTCACAGATCTTCCCCCGTCCTACACCACATTCGCTACCATTGTGAAGGTGTCTCCAGTACCTAAGGGCTTCTATCTAAAATGTCTACGTACTTGTGTCTAGGCAGCTGAATCCCAGCCATTACATTTTCCCTGGTTTTGTGCTGGGGCAGTAAAGAAGGTTATAGTCCATGTTTCTCAACAGCCCTGGGATATGTTCTATGCAAAACGAACTCCAGCTTAACAACCCCTCTGTGTAAAAAGCAGCATAAAGAGGTCATATCAGAGCTGAATATTGGGCCAAAGAGAGTATATTTTCCTCTGGATGCACAGTTATAATTGCTATTATGTTTAGGGAATTGGGCTTGATCACTGAATGGAAAACACTTTGCAATTAAGAGGGTTGAAAGCATAACTAGATTTGAATAATTGATGTTAATTTCCATTTGCAAAGAAGACTATCACAATGTTGAATCCAAATGCCATGCAATCTTCTGGTCCATTCCCTCATTTCTTGTTGCCATAAATTGCAAGGTAATGCTAACTGGAGGGCCTTGTACAGAATTGCTATATGGATCACATCCCATTATACATCTGAAAACAGGAAGAATTCACTCTTGCATCACTCATGCTCATGAAGCAAGTTCTTTCCTTATTTGGCTATACAATTAACTTGAATGAAACTGAATGTAATGCCTTGAAAACAATACTAAATTAAATGGTAATGCAGTAATCCATCAATTACAACAGGGCAACTAATGGCTTGAAATAGCTTTGTACAAGAGTTTCTAGTTGGATTAATAATATAATTAATGCTATGTACTCAACATTAAAGCAGGAAATAAAATATTTAGTTAATCTCTCTTTGCCATTGATGAGGAAGTGCAATGCAACCAAAATGAATATTCATTGCAAGGTAGTGCCCAAGTATGCAAGTATCTACCAAAAAAACCCCAATAACCAGAATTTGCTAACTGTTAAAACATATGTATTCTAGGATTACTGTAAGTATCAGAAATGGTAAATGCATTTTTAATAATTTTATTCGTCCTAAATGCAATAATAGTCACACCAGCTTTGTGCAGGTTAGAGAGAGAGGAATATTTGAGCGACACTGTGAGCTAGTACCTTCAGTATTCAGTTGGTTCAATTCTTTCAGAGACACTACCAGAAACACAGAAAACATAAAAAAGATAGACGTAAATTATCTGGCCAGCTGCAGTAAGAAGGAACAGAACAGAATCTGTATTTGGAGAAATGAAGGGAAGCTCGCTCCTTTGCTTCCTGATGTTACATGTGCAGATGATCAGTTACTTTAGATTTTTCACACTTCCTACTGACATCAAAGTTCTAGAACTGCAGGAATCTGAAGCCACATGCTCATGTTTAGTATCCCTTGTGTGACATGCATGCAAAGGGATGAACAGCAGGTATCACCCTTTCTAGTCTCCATTAGACCCCACATCTTAATTATGCCAATCACCCTCCTGGTTTATTTAATTTACAAAAGCAATCTGTTCCATTGCTGACAGTTGTAAACCAGCCACCAGCTCCATGTTACAGAGCAGAGTACCCCATATTTACTCAGCAGATCCCAAAGATGTGGCTTAACCACTGTCTCCGTTGGCCAAGGACGGGGTGGGAGCAGGAGGAGGCTCAAGAGCTCAGAGGCAGGGCGAGCGCCCTCTCCCACCTGGATCCCACCACAGGGACATGCCCATAGGCCTTCAGGGAGGGAAGGGAGGCTTTTTTCGCCTTATCCCAGCTCTCTTGCATTTTGCATTGCTGTGCAGAGCTGCTGCCTGACGGCTAAGGCAGAGGGCACAGGGCTGATCTCCAAGCACTGCCAAGGGGACACAGGGGAGGGGGCCAAAGCCAGAGGGAGAACAGCCAAGCCCACCCCATGTCCCACTGCTAAAACCATCCTGCTCAAGTGATTTACAGATGGCAGAAATCCCAGAAATTTTGCAGGGGAAAGCCATGCTGAAGCGTGTGATGTGCATGGGCACACTGGGAGTTTAAAGTCTTGCAGCGCACTCCTTTGAATACCTACAGATCAGACAGCTCTGCACACAAGGCTATATTCCAACAGTTGTTTAACATTTCCTACGGACCTAAAATGTAGCTATAAAAAGGAATCCAAAGCTCTGATTTCATGCTTTTTATGGAAAATTTAGCCAAAGAGACTGGTTAGCATGTGATGTGAGCTAAGGACTCGAAGATTTAAATACAGTAGCTATAAATAGAAGTAGGAACAAATATGCACACAGACACATTACAATTCATTGTGGTATGTTTACAGTAGCCTTTGAAGTAGATATTAAAAATCTTCATCACAACAGGGATTGCTCAGAGGCTTCCCAGGAGAAATGACTTGCTGCCACACGTCTTTGAACCTATGAACTGGAAAGCAAAGATAACGGTATTGGCTCCTCCTTCTCTCACCTTTCCCACTCCCAGGTTTTGTCTTGCCCAGTGGCTGAACAGATATGGCTGTTTCTGAGCTGCAGAAAAGCAAGGGAATGGCAGTTCTGCTTTGCTTCCTGGTGCTTTCCCCTGACTCCAGCAAAACACCCTGTGGGCAAGGTATATTCACACAGACTGTTAGCACATGTTACAGAGGTCACTTACAGAGTAAAAAGCTATCTTGTATTATTTACAAGAAGTATTAGATAACATTTTGGCCATGGAGACACAAAGAACCATCATGAGTTCATTAAAGCTCTAAAGTGCATGTAAAGCAGAAGGGTGTCTTTTTAAGAGGTTATCAAAGGATCCTACATGTGGATCAAGTTGACTCCAACGGAAGCAAAAAGAAATATGCCTGTTAACGTTAATGAGAACTGCAGAGTAAGTAGAAAGGCATTCAATCTGACTGTCTCTGAAAACCAGAGAACACATATTTCCGTGATTTAACTTGTGATTTAAGGGAATCTATATATTTCAGATAAGCAGTATAGCCCATTAGACTTCATGCCTAATAATTTGCAAACGTTTAACATATCCACACAGAATTTTTTTATGTTTGCTATGTAGAGGGGGAAAGGTGGTAAGGAAAAATCAGCTTTTCTTACTGTATTTATTTTATGCTTGTAAGGAAAATGGAAGAAAACAACACAAGATACCATAAAACCCGAGGGGTGAGTTGGAAAAAAGGTTAAAATAACTATATGGGACAGAGTCTCCACTGACCTTGTGCGTTCTGTCCTTTAAATGCAAATGCTGCCTTTCAAACCAACAGTATTTTGTATTTCATTAGTGCCTGTAGGAGAACAATAAAAATGCAGAAAGCGTAAAAATCAGGCTTCTGTGAGATAACTTGAATAAGCTAAAATTAAGAGCATATCCTACCCAATTAAGTGTTTCTTTTCTGTTACAGTCATGCTTAAGTATTTTCAAATATTGAATGAGGTTATTATGGAACAGTGTACCCTCAGAAAACACAGCTCTTCTGCACTGCTTGGAATCTGTGGATAGCGGCATCAGGGATGTGAAGCTGGGAACAATCCTGTGTGATCATCTTCTCCTATAATTTATTGACTGCTGTCATGGCATGTGGTACTGTGCAAACACTGCCCTAAGGTGTTTATCCTCTAAATCAGACACAGATAATAGAAGTCAGACACAAAATACCAGGGGAGAGTCCAAACCAGATGGAGATAATCCATTTTACGTCAAATGTGGATGTGACTTTCTCTTTGGCTTATTACTTCTTCTTAGAAGAGCGCTTTGATCAAGGATTTAATTGAAAAGTGGCCGTGAGTCCTACCAAGACAAAGAGCTCCCTTGCAGGAGGTGCAGAGTGAGTTCAACAACTGTAAATTACGAGCAGGGAGCACTGTTCAGGGACACCCTATGACTAAAGACAGTTTAGCCGAGGCTCTGGATGCAGCATAGCCACATCATGTAGTGCCACCCTTGAGTAATTACTATATTATGGAGTGGCTGTTCTGCATCTGCAGAACACAGAAAGCACGCCACACCAACCTGCTGCCTTGTTCAGAGTCAGCTTTTATTTCTGTGCCTGGTCTTACATTGCACAGGCTATATTTTACTCAAGAGAGAAGAAAACTTGCATACTAGTGCAGTCTTTTGCATACTTCAACTATTTAGAATGCAAGTTCTTCATGGGTCTGACCATGTTTCTGTATAGGAGGACAATGTCACAATCTGACACGTGCTGAATAATTCCCGACCATAAATTTTGGCAAACTTGCTGACACACCTTTAAAATCATCATAATAAATATCCCCAAAACAGAGCCATCAGGATCCCGAGGCCTGACAGCTGCATTTCCCAATGCATCGAAAGTCTTCGCCAAGATGGTAACACATTAAAATGAACTCCTGCGTGATGATTAAAGGACAGAAAGCCCCAGTGACTCACATGAAAGTATTTCCCACAAAGCAACCACTCTATCAGTGGTCTCTCAGCCCAAAAGAAACGTGTAAAACATTTCCAGACATGAGCTTGGGAACTAAAGTTTGTAAATCTACTGAATACCAAAAATTTCATAGCCCACACAGTTATTAGTTTAAAAACTTTCTCAGCCTCATGCTCACTTGCACTCCTACTAATCTCTTCAAGTTCTGGAGGGTATGAACCATCCTTTTCTTTTCCTCTACCTTATCATCCCTCCCCAGCAGTAACATCCCCTCTACTTCCAACAGACCTAATACTTTTTGTCTCATGACCTAGCTGAGATTTAGCTAATTAAACTCAGCTTATATTTGAAGTTTGCTGTTTCTATCTCGAACCTGAAAGGTGTGCAAAAAAGCTTATCTCCTCTACTAACTGTACGAGAAGTTTGGGTAAAAGATCTTATCTATCTCTGCCTAAAAACTTATTGGACAGAAAACTAAGCTCCTGAAGAATTTCTAGAGGGAAACTTCAAATTTACCAGGTTTTTCCATATACACCTTAATGAAAAGCAAAATAAATACTATTTCAAATATTTCCACT
Source organism: Nyctibius grandis (assembly GCF_013368605.1). Classification (NCBI taxonomy): domain Eukaryota; kingdom Metazoa; phylum Chordata; class Aves; order Nyctibiiformes; family Nyctibiidae; genus Nyctibius; species Nyctibius grandis. The sequence goes on along the minus strand of NC_090659.1, from coordinate 10,466,315 downwards.
ATGTAAATATTTCCAGTAACTGAACAGAGATAATACTTTAGGATGTATTTAGCACATGAAGGAATCTCAACTCCAGTACCATAAGATCTCATCCTCTCTGATCAGCTGAGCTTTTTTGCCAAATCACGTCTTTTCTGGTATACAGTGGTTGCCCTTCTTATCCAAGTGCATAGTGACACCCCCCCCTCCAGGACTCACATCTAGCCATTATGCACTAAAGGAGAAGTCACCAAAACAAAGTGTTTTTATTTGCTTCAATAATTACTGCAAACTGGATTATTTGAATCCTCTTTCACATTTGTTCTATTTTGCTCTGCAATTAGTTTCGCTGGGATGAATGGGACACTTGAAATCTAATGCATGCCTCAGTGAGGGTAAGTATAGTGGAATCAGACCACAACAATGGATAAACACATTCTTTTGTTGCCATCCATCCTGTTCTTAAAAGCCTTATATAAAATAGCCATCAGACAAAGATGATGATGAAAAGACACAAAATGAGGCCACGAATAACAACACAATTCAGATTAAGAATTCTAACTCAAATGGCCTTCAAAATTAATAGGCCATTCAAGGAAAAATAATACCCTCAATAAAAACAACTATTTGTGTGAAATCTTCCCTTTATACCTTTAATTTAGGCAGAGATTTTCCTCCTGAGCTGCTGTTTTGCTTGTATTCATGTGCTTCAGTCCACACCCAGGAGGAAAGAGAAACTCTCTCTTGTACATACTGACATATACAAAATGAATAAGAAATACCACTGCAGCTACAGGACACCAAAACTCAGCTATTACAACTGCATGACACAATTCGGTCAGTTGCATACCAATACCTAGATTATCACAACATTTGGAAATTACTGACTGATTTGGAAGTCACTGGTAGCAACAGTGAGTGTTTGTTATACACGAAGAAAGCATTCAGGTATCTGTAAACTATAATATTAAAATTTGTACTTACATATAGAAGTCATTTTAATACTTTTTTTTCCTTTGTAATACAGAGTTATTATAAAGTATGTAAAATGATGCCATAATACTTTGGAAGTTTGGGTGATTCACACTTTGTTGCAGGGCAGGAAAGACTCACTCTTTGTCGTGACATTTTCCTGAAAAGATCTCTCACCAGCTCCTCTCAACTATATAATGATTGATACTGCCCACTCTAATGACTCCTGAGCAACTGGCTACAAAAGTACCTTTTCTAATGATTTGTTAAGTTTTATCCCCCTAGTGTCTTAATCTTTATCTCCCTGAAAAAGTTTTCAATCCATAAAAGTCTGTACAGCCATGCTGTTAACAGGATTTTATTCAAGTTGCACTGGCTCTTACCTCAAGTATGAATGATACTATTTCTGGTAAGAGCTATGACTTTCCTGATGTACTTGAATTTTCTTAAAAGTTTTCTAGTTAATGCAGGCAAAAGAGACTAAGTATGAAAATAAATTACAAATAAATGGCTTGGTGCAAAGCAAAGTCAGTTGTGTTTTGGGGTTTTTTCCCCACTGTGTTGTGCTCTGTTTAAAAGTACATGAACGTCTGAATACCTGAAAAAACATTTCACAACTGGGAAAAAGCAGAGGAACAAGAAACCAGACCGAATAAGGAACAAAACTGGGATTTTGCCCAAAGGAAAGGCACAACTTGACAAAGAAATAAGTTGTTCTGACTAATCAACCAGGAACCAGAAAGTGCTCAGAAATCAAATGAGTCATTATCAAAAATGCTACAAGAAGAGACATCTGATGATTAAAAAAAAAACCCTCATATGCTGGGCGAAGTTGGAGTCTGCAAAAGATTGCATATGCTGCTGCAAAAGGAACATGCCAAGGCACTATCCCACCCTTAGTGAGAAGAGCTGCATTAATTTTTTCAACGGAGCAAGAATTTGTTGAATGTACCAAGGGCAGAGTTCATGACCATTAAGGGAGAGTATGATTAACATTCCTGATTAGAAATGAGAAAAGATAAAACTCAGAACAATCTCAAAGGAGAAAATATACCTCTGGGGGTTAAGAACATGGCAGTCCTTGGTCCACTAGAATTTGCAATGTGCAACAAAGCCATTGAAGAAATCGTTGAAAAGGCATAGAAAACATCTCAATAAATTATTAAAGGGATGTGAAGAACTACAAGTGCTAAAGTTAATGGGCAAGTTCTCCTTGTTCTTGAAGTTCCAAGAAACAGAAAGCAAAGACAAGGATCAAGAGACTCAGTACCCTCCACAATCACTAAAATATTTTTTTAAATAAATACATATATAAAAAAACTTGTTCACGACATACAACAATAAATAGCCAAGGGCAGATAACTGGTACTGATTTTTCTCCTGATACTTTGAGTGTCAGGAATGTCCTAGGTAGCACAAAGAATGAGACCATGAAGTATGTAATGAATTCTGAAGAAAGTAAGTCTGATGATTGTAAGGCTTTGGAAATAAAGAGGTCTAAAAGAAAAAAATGAAGTCTATTAGGGACTGAAACAAAAGAAAACAGTGAAAGAAGACTGCAGGGTTCTATATTCATCTCAAATATACAAAAGATACTTTACAGCAAAAACTGAACCATGAGGGAAGCTCTTTTGTTAGAAAAAAATAGCAGGTAGTCATTGACAAGTATGTCCTTGTCCTAGACTACTTAGACTCACTTCCTTCAGATAGCCTTACTAAATAATACTTCAGTTCAACAGTTATTTTTGCTACCCACTATCCCTGAAACAGTGGGTATGACTATGCAATTTTCAGCAAATTACATGTTTTGACATAATCTGCTGAAAATCCGAACAGGAAACAGGGAAAAACACTCGAAAGCCAGACCTTTCTCCATATTTAGCAGTGCCAGATTACAGTTTGGGACTGGTGAAATATAGGTTGCAAGTTGATAACATCTAGTTTGACAGAAGTCACAAAATAAGAATGTTTGCACTTATGTGAGAGACACTGGAGGCTTCCAGATGTACAAGACAAACCTCTCACTGTGATTTGGAGGTGAGGAAACTTCCATTAATTCCCAAAAAAGACTGTGAACAGTCCTAAGCTCACGGATAGCAGCAGCACCCAGGAATTAGTGCCAGAGGCCCACAGATTGCTGCTCCAGTCTCAGAGGCACACTCAGAAAAAGCAAATATCCCTTTTCACAGTAACAGATAGTGGGGAAGACCAGAGGTGATGCTCCTGCCATTCTGTCAGATACAACAGACTGACACTGCTTGGCCTCAGGGCTTGCAGACACCAGAAAAATAACACTGCTGGAGTCCATAGAGAAACATATGTGTCTGTGAAGGAACACGTGGCACTTCAGAGGCTACAAGAACGTTATTGGTTTATAGGAGATAATGCATCTGTGAAATCTCACCATCCTTTTTGTTGTTACTCAATATCACTATGTTTGGCTGCAGAAAGCAGGTGTGGGAAGCTGTACCTATAGGAAGCCACTGCCAGAGAGCTGAGCCACTGGAGCTATTGTGCTGTTTGGAGCATTACATTACACAGCAGTGAGCAGCCAGACTCTGCATAAAGCAAAAAAAAAAAATCCAACCCCTTGATTTGGAGGGACTATTGGCCAGATGTGCCATTAGTGCATGGCAGAGGGCAGCTCCAGGGACAGCTTAGCTCATCAAAAGCATATTGCTCCCATAAGGGGAAGGGCCCATCCTGCTCTCACTCTTCCCCTTTGCCAGAGACCGACCCAGGTTTTTGTGGTTTGCTCGCCATCCCTTAGACCCTTGAGAAAGACACGCAGGGGGTCTGAGGAAACCACGGGGTTAATTCCTCAGACAAGGTAAGGAGCAGGAGCCCGGGGCCAGGATTACCAGGGGGAATAGGAAAGGTGGGAATGGGACCCCATCCCTTTTCAGTAGCAACGAGCTATTAATTTGCCTCAGCCATGTCTTGTGGAACAACAGCCCGCAATCAATCTCTGCTCAGCATTAACTGCAGCAGCAGAGCGTTTCTGACAGACTAAATGTGCACAATGAATGGGGAGGAGAGACAGCAAGTGGTTTTGCTGTGCCGTTCTCCAGCCTTCAAGTTCTAGAAATTGAAAGTATTGCCACACCTTACTTTTGTAAAAAGGTCTCACATTCCTCTGACCAATGCAAATCTACAAAATACTGACATTTTTCACTGGAACAGAAGCAGTAAATACTAATTATTAACCAGTTACTAAGTATGGCTATCAGCTGAAACATATACATTCAGCAGAGGAATCGCTGCATCTGTTATGTAGGAGGCAGACATTGTACTGTAACGGGAATGAACCGAGTGTCAAGTAATGCGGTATTCTTGTTACAGCTTCAGAACAGATGTCATTTTGTCATAGCTGCTGACATAATTTTGAAGATAAGAAGATTTGGAGATTTAGTCCGTGATGTTTTAAAGCTAAACACAGACAGGATTAAATCTTTACATTTAAACATGAGCTAGATATGGCCTTGCAACACAGGGTTATATCAAACATATCCTAAAAAACATCTAGAAAAAACCACCATACTTTTTTTTAATTTATTGTAATTGCGGTACTAATGCTACTTCAATTATTATTTTACCATCTCATATATTATTAACCACTATTTTCACAGAATAACGTAGGCAGAAAACCTGACCCAAGATTGCTGTTCTGGAAAAAAAAAAGTAGAACTAATGAGGCTTGGTTTCCTTGGATTCAGTTTTATTGACTTTCACATCTAGGATGATGTAAACTCCGATGTAAGCTTTTCTCTGTGAGTGGGACTGCTTCAATTAACATCTGTGCGGATTCTCTACTGTCTGGTACGGTATGATGTACTATCATGCTGTAGTATTTTTTTTCGACCAAGGATATTAGAGAGTTTCTCTTCTCCACCTAGCCTTGTATTTCCAAACAGTTCTGCAGCATTAATGACTTTCAAAACTCTGAACCCTGTTCAGTTTTGACTGGATTAGCCCAATGGGTTTGAGTCTACTTGGTATGAGGAAAGACACACTGGTCCATATCTGAAGACATAACCCTTGTTTGAATAGATGACTGTTAGTGGGGTTATCTTTAAAAAGAGAAATACTACATAACAATTAAAGATGTGATAGGAATTTCTTTAGCAATGTCCAAGTTAATTTGAAGCTAACTAGCCAGGATATGGGTACGGGTAGAGACAAAGTGTGGAGTTAAGTGCACAGACCAGGCAAACTAATGGAAGGGTAGCCCATACTGCTCTCTGGTCTACTATATCTAATGCACTGGCACTCAAACTTGTTTACACCAGTTTAAAGGCTAAACATGCTTTTATATCCAGGTAAGTTGAAGTCACATTGTTGACCACAATGCAGTTTGTACACATACGGCTATATCCCTTTGTAGTCCTCATGCATATCAGCATAAATGTAAGACAAATTATTTTAATAAAAGGAAAAAATATTTACTTCAGAGAGAGGAGACCAACCCAGACATGAAAACTTAACCTCTTATTTTGAAAAAACTCTGTTCTGTGATTCTGGGTTCGCGAAAAAGGAAATACTAAATGCAGTTGTAATTGGTTTTTAAATATTGCGTGAGGATTTTCTTTTACTGATTAAATGACCTTAGTAAAGGTCTCTTATTCTGTCTAGTCATCTAAACTCTACATCAAACCCGTACCTGCTTTCTATTGAGGTTTGCTCATGCTCACACGTACTATAGCTGATTTCAAATACAAACTGTACCCCAGCTGAATAGTTTGAAACCAAATCAAAGTCTTGCCTTTGCAAGACTAAAAGAAGGACTCCTACTGTTTTTGACAGAGATCGAGCCAGGTCTTCTGGGAGCTTCCAAATGTTTTACTAATACCTACTCAAATCTCTTCTTCTAGACATAGAATCCCTACTGAAAAAATTACTGCAAATGCTTATCAGTCTCTATCTCTTTTGATTTTGACTTTCTTAGGAAAACCATATCTTGATCCAATTGTTGTAGTTGTCAATTGCTTTTCTATCATTCTTTTTCTACTGAAATATTAAGGGTAGATTTTTTAAGGTCTGAAAGGCATTTCCTTTTTGGAGCTTGTAGGGACTGGCATGAAGAGGACAACATACCATTCCTGTGAAGTGCAAGGTGAAAGAAGCAGTTACGTTGTCCTTCAAATCTATTAATTCCTACAGGTGACTATCACTCTTCCTGAGTTCAATACACAAGTAAAGACGTGTATGCTGAATCTTAATTCATGTACTTGTTTCTCTTCATCGATTTCCTGCTATTGAATTTTCAGAAACACATGAATTAGAGAAGCCTGTAGCTGTCATTTTATACTCAGTCAGATAAATGGCTAAAGACCAAACCATGACACAGTGAAATCCTCATAATCTTAAGAAACAGTTGTAAACTAAAACAGTTTTGGCCCTCATTTGATTTTTAGGTTTTATTTATACCACTTTGGTCAGAGAAGTTCTTTTCAGGAAAAGAGATAAAGGTCTGAAAAACAAAGCTCTACTGTCTTGTTACCCTGCTTAGGGTATGAAAACTGTTTACCAGCATAAAAAGCACAAATCAGTGTCTCCAGACCTAAAATAGATCAAAATGATTGTACTGGCATCATCACTCTCCTGTGTTACAGCTTAGCAGGAGAAGTGTCAGCTTTATTTGCCGCTGGCAGCTCCCTGGGAGGGTACCTCATGTTTGGCCGAAAGGCAGGCTATGGTTTGTGGTACTCTGGCTCCTGGACGGCTCCTTACCTGTGTGTGCATGTGACATCTGTGCAGCTTCGAGGACTTCTGTCTCCTCAAAGTGGGCTGTCAGGGAGGAGAAAGGAGAAACAACACCTGCAAGCACCCTGCTGTGGGACCAAGACAGAAATATTCAGTTAGAAACAACAGCAGGTATACATCCAGACCTTCAAGAGACAGAAAAGAAACTCCCGCTAGGGAGCAAGGTGTTAATGTGTGGAAGTTTTCAGTACTTAAGAAATCTAGAGAATGTTTCTGGACTGAGAGCAAAGATGACCCTCTTTGCAGGGGCACAATGGGTGGGAGGTCAGTCTTACCCTGCAAATTCTGAGTAAATGCAAACATTCTAGGTTGTCCTCCAGAAAAGCTTTGGTTTTGAGGGTCAAAATTCCCATTATTTGTACATATTTTTTCTTGAAGAGGGATTGGCAGACCTACCTTGCATTTACTTTTTACTTGTAGTCCAGCCACAGCAGCAGCTGAGCACCTGACTGACCCCAAATGACTGGGTTTTTGTTTATGGTGTCTCTTTATGGATTGTTGCTCACTCATCTTTTGACATTTTCCCTTTCATTAAGAAAATAATATCTACTCAATACTATTTTATGACCAAAGAACCTTTTCTTTGGAGTAATGACTTTTCTCATAGTGTCACATCACACCCGTGATCAGACTCCAGTCCTTTTTGACAGACTAATGTGATGCAAAAAAATATCTAAATCCACAGGGGCAAAATCTTCCTTGAGAGAAACTGTCAGAGAAAGCAGAGGTTGTGGAGTCTCCTTCTCTGGAGACATTCAAAACCCGCCTGGACACGTTCCTGTGTGATATGGTCTAGGCAATCCTGCTCCGGCAGGGGGATTGGACTAGATGATCTTTCGAGGTCCCTTCCAATCCCTAACATTCTGTCATTCTGTCATTCTGTCATTCTGTGATTCTGTTCACATGAACCTCTCAGAGAGGAGAGACCTGGGTGTGGGTGGGGGACCAGTGTCAGCGACAGGACTGATAATATCAAGCACAGCACTGTTGCTTCCTAGGCGAGTTGTGGCTGCCAGAATTACTTAGCATGGAAACTGGATTCAAACATGCTGATGGCTGCAAGCTGCTCTGCATCTCTCTTACCCTGTGGGATACCGAACTCTTCCTTTTTTTTACCACAATTATTAAATAAGTACCCCACCCCCTGACAGCATAGAGGAAGAACTCTTTTTCTCAGAAAATGAGGCTATATTTTAAAAATGAAGCTCTCTTAAGAACCAATAAATATGATAAAATGTTTCTGCAAATTGCAGAATTCAAAATTTTCTGCTGTCCATGGGAAAAAAACCCTATACCTTTTCATCATATGCTTCTGTACACGTCTGTGTACACATACACATTTACATGTACATATGTCTCTGAACACATACCCATAGAGCGCATAGATATGCAACACTCGGCACAACATACTCATATTTCCCATTACTTCCTATTGCCCAAGAGCAGACTGAATACAGGTGGCCTCATAATAGCAAGCATAAAAATGACAACCATTTTTTTATTGTAGAATAATCTACACTGTCAGATGTACTGCCATCTGTGTTATTCAGTACTACTGCTCACTGTCTGCTGCCACCAGCACTGACCCGCTGTTGGAGAAATTGCAGGAGGAGATGCTCGGCTTTACGAGACAGCTTGAAACCAGTCCCAGAGTCAAGTACAACATAAATCCCAAAGGTGGACTTACGTGTGTATTCAAATGATGACCCTTGCTGTTACACAACCACAGGCATATCTGAAGGGGATGGTCTCCACTATCTCCCTGTCAGAGACCAATGAGTTAAAATAATCAAGGCCAGAAAATGCTTTGTATGGTTGTGAGAGAAGAATTAAAGATCGCAGTGACTCAAGCTTGCTTAAAACATTCGCCTCTGCAGCTGTCAATGCACCAAGCCTGTGCACAAATCAGATGTCAAACCTGCACCAGCTTCCACAGGACTGCCAGGCTCTAATTATTGGGTGAATCGTCACAAGAGAAAAACATTGTCACAATTTGCAGCCTATTCCCTTTTCATTTTCTGAAACCATATTGCTTTAAAATCATGCCCTAACGAATGCTGGCCAATGACAATGTTAAAATGAACATGCTCTGCGCAGAACAATAACTAAGAGGACGTTGACCTTCTATGCTTGTAGTCATTCTTTGTTTTCTTCCCTTCTCCCTCATATCCCCAAGTGCTAATGAAGAACGCTTTCTGATATGACAAATGCTGTGGCAGTTTCATTTCTAGTAGACTAGTATCTGCTTTTACTTCATTGTAGGCAATTATATTTTGAGAATGAAAAGGGTGTAAGAGGCATTATAAAATTAAAATGTTGCAAGACTGAGGAATGTTTCCGTAATCATAACATTTTGAATAGTTAAAAGAGAAAAAAAATCTAACCTAACAATTATTTTCAGTAAAATATACAGTTTAGTCACAAATATTTTGTCAGCCTTCGGCCTTTTTCTACATATGCAGTCATAATTCAAACCACCATCTACTGTATAACAAATAAAACCTACCAGATGGACTAAAGATTGGAGGCAATAATTACAGGTTACACATGGACAAGGCATGGTCCAGGTTGTCCCATTCCACCTATGAAGGGCCTGACAAAATGCAGGAGAGGTTCCTACACAAATATTGCTTCAAAGGTGCTAAAAAGGTTTTTCACAACCATAATATTTTGACACGGCTTTATCAGCAAAACCATAGTGAGCGAACGCAAAAATCTTCAGAATGGCTTAACAGTAAGGCTACCTTCTATGAGCTCTCCATAGGTTTGTATATTTTTCACATCGCTTCCAAACAAGGCTATGGTAGTAGCCTTCATGTATTCCCACATACTCGTCATCTGTGACAAACCTGATCCTTTTCACAGAATCACACAGAATCACAGAATTAACCAGGCTGGAAGAGACCTCTGGGATCATCGAGTCCAACCGTTGCCCTGACACCACCATGTCAACTAGACCATGGCACTAACTGCCATGTCCAGTCTTTTCTTAAACACATCCAGAATTTCCTTGTCATCCAGGTCTGAGCCCTTGAACAAGCTGAAATGAATTGATATCTGTCAGTCATCCACCAGCAATTTCTCTAATATTTCATGCTATATTGTAATAATATAATAATGCAATAATTTCATATGATAATGCAATTTAATACTCTTTTTCTTTGCTCTGAAAGAATTTATGAGTGAAGGCTGAAGTTTGTCTGACTCCAAAGTTATGTCTTTTACAGCCAACTTTTCTCTTCACTGTCTCCATCCAGCTCTGACATACCTCAACAGGGTAGGGTGGTGTAGCTAGAGAGACCTCCATGTTATATTCTCTCTTACAAGTTGTCATATTATAATCTTACAATCATGACATCTGTTTCACTGACCATTTTGCTATTCAGAACAGATTGTTTTCATTCCTTCAGACTGCTGTTAATAACTTCCATATATGTGCTGGAATCATGATAATACATCAACATCTCTTAGAATTAGCAAAAAAAAAAGAAGAAATAAAAATCTGAGCACGCAATAAACACTGTAAATCATGTCTGAAATGACAAAAAAGTACCATCGAAGTGGATCATAACCCTGGAAGAAGGATAAGTCAAGAACATAAGTAAGCATAAGAAATCATTGAAGTTCTGAAAATGCTTTCAATAGGTATAAAATTTCCATTATATTTGATTGCTTTGTCTTTCACTTTCTTACTTCCTTTTAGTGATATGAATAAGAAAGAACTAGAAAAAAGATTAAAAAAGAGAAATGAAGGAAGCATAAAGCAGAAGATTAAATTGTACTTTTTTAGTTCAGCCTTACACAAAATCCATCAAATTAAAAAAGATTAAAAGCTGTGTTAAATTTTCTTGAAAAAGAAAAGTTACTTTTGGTTAAAAAAAAAAGTTGGCTAGCTAAGTGTAGTGAATGTAAAATCGTGAACTTGGTGTTTCTCACTGATATATTAAAAGGAGACTCCAGGTATTAGAAGCTCCAAAAGAGAATTCCTTTAGGTTATACGTTGTTATGCTATAGATATTCCATTTCCTTTTCTTCTTTTAAAGATGATTCTTCAACTGTATACCTATTAGTAGAAAAGCATATGCATACAATTGCACTTCCACATTCTTAAAAATAAATGCATGTATTAAAACTGAAGTCCTGGTAAATCTGGAATATATTTAAAATACATATAGCTATAAGAAAGTAAAAATACTAACAAGAACTTCACAGAGCATGAAAATTAACTATATGTTAATTGAAGTTGAATTTCAAACAGAACATGGCGTCTTGTATAGCTTCAATCACAAAAATGGTACATTCAGTTCAACATAATAATAGTGCTTGTTCTACCACAAACTGACGGGTTTTTTGAACTCAAAAGTCAAGAATTGTCAAGAAATGTGAGCATCCCATGACACACAGTGTCTACTGAGTACGGGTGTTTTCCAAACACTGATAGGAGTAGTATATTGTGTCACTAGGAGAGGCTAAGTGAATATCTTGCCACTGAAATCCATGTATTGAAGATTACAAATATTACCACATTTAGAACAAATTTTTGTCAAGGTTACTTCTACCAGCAGTTGTTTTTCAGGAATGGATTGACAGTTTGACTGAGTCCATAATTTTCACAGTTGGAGTTTCATGATTTGTCACGCAACGATGGCCAGCTTGGCGCAGTGGGAAAGTCCACGATCCTATAAATGCCCCAAAGGACATACCAGGATTTACCATGTGTGTGCTGACCCACTGGGACAGAGTCCAAGTCACAAATCATTCCTTTCACTCACAGGCAGGAGAATATTTCTGACCAACAACAGTACAACAGTACAAGGATACCGTTCAGATCTGGAGGCTTACCTTCTTGCTGTTGTGCTGCTTTTCTTCTGTTTCTTTATACATGCAAATATACATACACACATGCATAGCTTATTGTCTTGACGATGCAGATAAAGACAAAAAAACATTTAGCTCTTGAATGAAAATGCCTCCTTGCATGCTCTTTGGGCTATAATCTCAGCTATTATTAAATCTCTGAGCTGTTAAGCACCCTCATCTCCACTGAGATAACTAAGAGAAAAGGGTGGTTGGCACCCGGCAAGGTTGGGATCTAAATGATTTATAAAATCTCAGTAGCTGCTTCTCTAATTCAGAATAATTTGTATTGAATAAGATTTTACTTGTAAAAAGGATTTACCAGGCTCATAATAAAGACAAAACAGTGGACTATAATGAGGATTGGCAAGAAAAGTAAGGAGGAAGAACACAGTATAATGGAAAAGAAAATGGAAAAAAGTGAAATATATAAAAGAGTGAAGAGAGCAGAGGGAGAAGAATAAAGCTATTTTCCTTTCAAAATCTCTTCTAGCCGGGCTTTCTTATGCCAGTTACAACATACTTCATACAGCACCCCAAAAACCTTTTTCTTAGCATCCTCCATTGAAAGTTGTTGCTAGCAAGGTAGCGATGACTGAAATTCAACATTTTCTGGAGACTGATTGGGTTTCCAGCCTTACAGCTATTATTTCGTCTTTCATTGTTACTCTGCTCAGTTATGTGCGTGCGTTTATTTTTCTTCTGGCAACATATATCCTCTACTTTAGGTTCTTTTCAGTTCATGGACCAAGGAATCCTACATCATCTTCTTAAGTGGGACTCAGAGTAGTAGCTGAGATTACCAATTTACTCTTTTGACACAGATATTTCCTCTGGCCCAGAAGCCACAGTAGCAAACTGCAGTGCAAAGGGAGAGAAAGCAGTGGGAGGATAAAAAGTCAGGGAAATAAATAGCTTACAAACAAGTGCAACCCAAAGGTGAAATGAGTCTGTGGGTAGCTGTTGCTCGATTAATGGAAGAAATAAAGCTAAAATACCAGCACCAAGACAGCTAGCTGTCACAATGTCAGAGCTCAGGTAAGCCATTTTTTCCCAGACAGAATGTAAAATAACTTCTCCCGTTCATAATGTGGGCACCTTTGTAAGCTCCATGTGAGCAAAGTGGCTGATGCAAGGGAAGTCTGTTTCTTCAGGAGACAAACAACGTGCTTCTGTGCCCCAAAGACAATACTGGGAGAATGATCCTGGAGCTCTGGGGTAGGCAAAAGGGATGGCAACCTCCAGCAGTTCTTATTTTTTATGTTCTCCAAACTGCCTCTAAGCAACTATTCAGCATCTTCCTCTGCTTATAAGGGAGTGCTGAATTTTGGACTGAAAACTTGCTAAGAGCGAAACTTGTAAGTAGCTACTGAAAACATTACTCTTTCTTTCATCTCTGCATTGCTTATTGAATATTAATGTGGCTGACTTTCTCCCACCATCAAAATTCCCCAGCCATATCCTGGCCACAAACCTCTGTTTCAGGATTTTTAACCTCACTTCTGCTCTGATAATTTCCTGGTGCCTGTTTATTCAATACATCACTTTACCCTTTTTTGTGGGGACAGGTTAAGTGCCCTTCTGTTCCATTATACAGCTACAGCATACTACTACTCTTCCATAAAAGAGTATCTGCAAAAGTGGGCAGGCATGATGATGGATGTGATTGACAGAGCACAGAGGAGTGATGGTGGGATGGGCACATCAGCAAGGAGCCGGTACCGGAGGGAGAATGCTCACATGGAAGAGCTGGAGTGAGGGGAGATGCAGAACCACTGCAGTTTGGCAGAAACGACTGTGCAGTCATTATTCAGATGAGATCTCTCTAGCCAAACAGAGCGCTAGAAACTACGTATCTGTGAAATAAGTATACGGTTATGGGTCATTAAGTCTACAGTATCTCTGTTCTCTCTCTGACGGGGGCAATAACATTTGACTGCAATTTTTAAGAATGTCTGTGGTTACAGGAAGGTTAGATTTCATATTTGCCAGATCTATTTTTTGTTTGTTTGTTTTCCATGGGAAAAAAATGTATAGACTATTCCTGACTTGATAGCCAAAGCAGAGCTCATGTTTTCTTCATGGTCAAATGGTATCATGTATATATGCTTTCCCTGGGTTAATCTGAGAAAGAATGCAGGCTAAAAATGTACTGACTATACCTTTTGTTCAGGTACTACTTCTGCCAGCAAAGCTGTTCCTAGAGCTATACCAAAAATATAGATGCTCATGGCTTTTCCTTGACTGAGGAACTACTGGAGATAACAATCTTTCAGGCTAAAACAATTTTCTTTCCCTTTTTTTTAGGTATGTCTAAATGTGATAGAGTCTTGTCCATCATGATCTCACTTCTAAGTACTACACAGTCAAATGCATGGTTTGGAGGATTTTGATCCAAAGCACTTGGGAAGAGACAAGAGATCTCTTTTGATGACTGCATCACTTCAGAACCACAGTGCAGATCTCAAGCTGTATTACGTTGATTTGTTGGAGTTTGTACCCTCATGACAATTTAGACTTCATTGCATACTGCAAATATGGAAAAAAACAGCTAGAGCTCAATGTTTGGGATTTAAAATGTCTGTCTGTTCTGTCTTAAAAAAGCAAACAGGCAAAACTCCTTAAATTTTCCCTGCAACACAAATTTGCACTAAGATTCCAGTTCTTGTGGGGACATTTTTAGCTATTACAAAACATTAATTTCTCTTTTGGATAATGAGTCACATAAACATTTTCAGCTCCCTTATCTCGTCTGTCCCTCGGAAGACGGAAACGTCTTTCAGCTCTAGGTGCAGGGCAGTAGTGCTAAGGGACTTCAGTGTAGTAATAGCTCCCCCAACCCCACCCATCAGTGCAGCAATGAAACACAAACCTTTGCATTATTATTAATCCAAAATAATAAGCAGCATGACCGTTTTTAATGTCTCCTACAGCACTCAATTGGAACTTCCCTTGCCATCCATTCCTGTCAATCACTGTGGAAAAGCTTTGCCTGAAAGCAGAATTGATTCTGCTCAGCATGGAAGCTGAAAAATTCAGCTACGAGGCAGTTAGTGTTAATATGCTACCAGAAATGACCTTAAGACAGTTGAAAAGTTCTGACAAATAAGAGTAAACAAATTTAAAGCGGTGACAAAAATATGCCCATACATATACTTACAGTGGCTTAACAGACTGAGCAATGTGTGGCTTCTAGAAGTATGGGGAAAACTGGTCTGCCTTTAAAGATTCAGCAGTACACACTGATGCTTTAAAGTGAAAAACCAGAGCCCTCCTGAAAGCCTTGATTCACAGCTTGCAGTCCATCTGGTCCCCATTTGCTCCATAATATACATACTTCTTAAAATGAAATTACCAGGATAAAGGATTGGATCTTTAACTTAAAGTCATAAGCAGATCTTAAGCCCTATTTTCTTGCTCCTGTGCTAAATGCACCTCTGTCTGTCTCAGCCTGCAGCAATTATCTGTTAGTTACATCCTGCATTAGTCCGCATAGAAGAAGCTAAAGAAAACTCTTCCCTACAAGGGGCAGAAAACCCTTTTTTTCTTTGAAAGTAGCAAGCATAGCTTCTCTTTTAGCTCAGGAGAAGAGGAAGAAGTGGAAAGCAGATGCTACATCCCAGTCTGCCCCTGTAATTTACTGCTGTAGTACCAGGGTTGCTCCACTGTTCCCTTGCAGCAGGGCCAGGGAGCTGGGCCAGGAGGAGCAGGGCTGGAGGGCAACGAGGCCATGGAGGTGCATAAGGCAGGCTGCCACATTGGAAGTTTTTCTGTAATTGCCTCCTAAATAAAGAATCCTGAAGTAACAGGGTCTCTGCTAGCTGGATCAGACCTTGCCTCCTCCATTACATTGCAGTGATGTCTTCAGACTTTAGAGATAGAGAAGTTTCTCTCTTTCCCTGGCTCTTTTGCTGTCTTTTGCTCTCTCTTTCCCCTTTCCCTTCTCCCTTTCTTTCCCTTTCTCTTTCTCTTCCTTTCTCTTCTTTTTTTTTAGTTCAGGGTGGGATACATTCACATGCTCTCCTTTCACCAGAGAAGAAATTGCCCCTGTGTGCGCAAAAAGATTCTTTGATGGCGCTGCTAAGATCTTCAAGGGCACAGCAGCATTTTGCAAGCTGAAGTCTGGAACAGATCTTTCCCTAGGAGGAGTTCAAAAAAAGAACTGGGGTACAAAATGTTGTGGAGATCCCTCCAGTTCATTCGGTTTTCTGGAAATCAGCTTATAGTGGCTTATCTCACACTTGTGCCTAAGTTGCAGGTAAGTTGGAAAAAGCGAGAAGATATCCAGACACCCTCTTTCTTGATCACCACCCGTGAGATGAATGCTTATCCACCTAAGGAAAATGCACAGCTCAGCTTTTCTGCAGAACAAATAAAAATAAATAAAATTACTTCTGGATCATATTTTGTACAATACAACAAACCTGTGCCTGGAGCAGATTTTTACATCTGAGTCATGAAGCTTGAAAGGCGGAATCCGTAATGAAAGTTAAGACAGTGCCATTGTTCTGCTAATAATATAGTCATTTCAACCACTTAAAATAGTACTGCGGCACAGAAAACACAGAACTGCCCTAGCAGACAAAGCTTGAGCAAACACGAGTCAGCACAACCATATCATCAGACTGAGTTGCTCGCTGTAGGGTAAATATTTGAAATTATATAAAGGGGATTCAGCCCCATCATGCTCAGTGACATTAATGGGACCCCACACAGCTAAATCCCCCCATACAGCTACCTTCATATTTCTGATATGATAATTAAGCAACGGGGTGCTTGCTCTTTTGCATTCATTCATGCCTACCCTGTTAACCTCAGAACAGAAGCCAAGTACCACCAGTACAACCAGGCTTAGGTCAACAATATACAAGTCTTGTACTACTGCACCCTATTGCTGTTAGAAAATGTTAGCTAGAAACATTTATAGAGCTAACTAAGCAATGACGTTCTGGGCTGTAACTGCAATCAGCCCTATTCACTGCAAGTGACTTCAGTGTCATGAATGGTGTTGATTACTCACGGTTTGTAAGACTTCCAGGCAATCAGATTACGCAGTAGCTCATGCCCATTTCATAACTATGTAACAGAGAAGTAAACAGAATTTTCATCAAAAATCCAATAAATAATGTCCCTATTTTCTTTATTTTATGTAGCTAACCCTCCACCAACATTTGCACCTGGAATGTCATATTCAATATTACCAGGGATGAATTTGGCTCAGATTCCATAGACTTAAAACGAGATGTTTAACTTTGATTTTACTTCTGTGTTATGTTCCGTGATTTATTGAGGATATCACACTTTCACAGAACAGCTAGACCTAATCCTGTATTTTAAAATGCCCAAATCAATTTCTTTTTAAACAAGCTTTGTTAATGTTATTAGATTCTGTTTTAGCTTCATAACAGTGAATAGGCTATGAAAATCTGCCTATGTTAATACAGAAGTGCTGTAAGCCTAGAAAGTAAAAGCAACATAGACATTCTTTAAGCACTCATTAAGGATGAAATAACTTTGTTTCCTTAATTCCTTAATCCTAATCCTTAGTCAAAATACCAAAATGTCAAAATGTAACAGTAATCACCATCACCAGTAATCAATGATAATCCACAGGAGCTCAAGTTCTGCTGAAACGAAGTAGAGGATTGTCTTCTAAAACTGCTTTGGTATCTACGCTCAGTGACTAATACAAGTGAGAAAGTACACAGATACCAGTTCTAATTGTTTAAAATCATTTGGGAGGGGAATACTTGCCCTGAACTATGTGATAATGCTATTAGCTCCAGTAACTCGAGCTTCAGGGTGATCCCATACCGAAGCAGACAACATTTGAGCAGCAGAGTCCCTGGCCCCAAGAGTTTTGTAGATAAAGACAGACCTAGACAAACCCAAAAAAATCAAGGATCAAAGAGTGGTAGAGAAGCTACAAACTTGTTCTGCTTGCATAGCTTGAGATTAATACACAATATTTGTTCATCACTAGGTATAAATCTGAGTGACTCTGAGTACGCTTAGCAGCAAGAGATTACTTGTGATTTAGTTATGTATCCAACTCAAAAGGATTATTTTAATACTGATATTAATATTACGTGGTTTGCACAGGCTGAGTGTTTGCCATGCTGTGACTGGAATTGGGAACTACAGAGTATATCTTACCCTCCTAATGCCAGTTCCATGGCTTGTTTCTGTCAAACAGAAATCATCACTGCAAATCCTTGCTGTGATTGCAATGTGAGGCACTATTACGAAGGCGTGAGGGGAGAAGAGGAGTACTTCTGCATGCCACTTGGATCCAAAGTGAGATCTGTTCAGTCAGAATTACTGGCAAACATTACCGCAGATTTTCCATTAGTTTTTACAGCCTGAGCATAGGAAATTATTGAGATAAGATGTACATAACTAGGGTACTGGTATCCAGTTATTGAACTTGGACCGATGATACAAGGATCATGGGGTAGTGAGGAAGAGAGCAAACGTGAGCTTTCTACCCAGAGCAGAAAACACCAAAGCAATATTCACTGCACACTATAAAAAACATAATCTCTCTACCCTTTAGATGATATGTAAATAATAAATTAATCACAATGATGAATAGTGACAATACTGATAATAAAATAACCTAGAAAAAAAACAATGCCAGAAAAAAAAATCAAAATAATTAAAAAACAGAAAAGCAGAATATTTGTGAAATAAAGGTGTAATAAGTATCCAGGTAGCAAAGAAAACCTGTTAAATGCTGAACATTAGTTGTTATATATATATATATCAAGAAAGATTAAGGGAAGATTTTTTTTCGAGTCGGCTGCGTTCTTGCTACTGCAGCTTCCAGCTACAGATACTATGTCAATGCATTTTGCAGATACGCTCATGACAGGAGATGTATTAAAAATAAATAAATAAAATGTCTGTAAAAGTGGTTAATGAATGTCAGTAGATCTGTAAATACTATTGAATTACCATTTTTTAGAGAATCCACACACCACAGCCAACAAGAATTAAAATGAAATGCCCATGTGCTATTGAAATATATTAACAAATATTTTGCTTTCCTATTGTCATGATGTTCAAAGTCATTTTGTGTTAAAGTGCTGTGACTATTTATCAAAGACCTCTACTGGTAATTTGCAGGGAAATCATCTATGTTTTAGTTTAGACAAAGCATTAATTTTTACATTCAAATAAAGGTCAACTACCACAGCCAGATGCAGCTGTAATGAAAATGTGTTCTGCTGAACAATGAAATAGTTCTTTCCATATTCCGTGTCAAATGCCTCTTTAAATTAGCTATATTAAAACTGTACAAAAAAAAGCACCCACTAATCCTTCAACTGTCAGGTATGATAAGGAATTAGTGAGATGTGAATTACAGGACCCAGACAGGAAAACAGCACCAAGAAGAAAACACTTGAAAAGTCTGAATTATAACAAAGGTTGGGATTGCTTAAAAATATTAAGGGCTAAACTGTTATGGTGGTGTCACCATTTTATAGGTTTATATACCAGATTTATATGTATTTGTACGATTTATAGAATTTCAGCCAGGTCTTTTTAGAACAGAAAAGAAAAACATTATGAACAGTTTGGTCATATTCAGTGAAGAACTGGCAGAAATTTGTGCTTAAAATACCATAGTATTTGCGTTGTCCTAGAAGTAAGTAAAGAGTCTGCTCTAATTTTTACATACCTTTGACGACCTCTTCATGAACTGCTCTCACATAATTAGTTTGATGTGACAGTAAGAACTGGACCAAAATTATTTATGAACATGATTCAAATTTAGTAACATTAGGATCTCATTTTCCAGCTCTTAATGAAAACATACTCTGAGCATTAAAAAATATTTTTCAAGTTATGGTTTATATCCCAAAGTGCTATGTATTATTGATAAATGTATACCTCATAATTGCCAGTTCACATTGACTTTTAATAATGTCATACTTAAGAATTTCCATGAGAAAATAAAAATTATGTTAAGATTTGAACTCTAACTAAAGAGACTATAAAAGCTACCTGCCACAGTACTTTTCTTCAGAAATAAAAGTACCAAACTTCTACAGATTTGCTGTTAAAACTGTCTGTCTCCCTACTGTCCTTTCTGCATCACCACAGATTATAGTTAAGTTCAGTTTGAGGGGTAGCCTGAAAGACGGTGATGCAGATCCAAGCAGCCTTCACATCATTAGAGTCTGGAAGCTAAGCAGACCTAGATTTTGAATGAAAACTCTGCTTTGAGGCCTCCAACCAAGATCAAGATTTCGATCATATTTGCATTTGTATAAAGCCAGAAGGGTTTGGTTGAAATTGTAGACTAAGTCAGCATTTTTAAGCTTCAGTGTCTAAAGAAAACCGCAGCTAAACAGAAAACAGAATTCTTTTTGAGTTTGTTTTTATTCCCTATAAGAACTGAAGGTTAATGTTTCAAAAATTTTCCAGTGACAGGATTCAAAAAAACCCCCTACTAATTCAGAGAATGTTGAAACCATCCAAATCAATAATGTTTCATTTTTGCTATGTTAACATGTAGTGACAAACCAGAACTGATAAAAATGAGAAATTCAAAATAACTCATTTTAGCATTTTCCAAGAGAAAATTGCGTTAGAAGTAGCACAGTTCCATAAAACTTACACCTTTCAGTAAACTAATGCTTCTTTTGCCTTTTTTTAGAACATCAGTTCTTATTATCTTAACAAGAATGAAGGCAATATAAGCAGCTCCCCAAAAAAAAAAATATCAGGAGTTCTTTTGAAGGAACTACTTGAGATGCTCAAATGTAAGTGTTTTGCAGTGTAATGTGAATGGTTACCTCAATGGTAAAAATAAAGTTTGTATCTTAATCCTGTAACTTTTTTTTAAGTAAAGATGACAAGGATGGAATTAATCCCACCCAAGTTTAGACATCAGCAGTGCAGATACCTAAATCTGAGGTGGTCCTCCTGGGTCCCTGGCATAGACCATCAAACAAGAGAAAGAGGCAGTGTCAGAGCATGATTTATCAGACCTGTTTTAGATACGTATCTCAGGATGAAATGAGTGACACCAGGAAGGTGCCATTTCCTCTCCCATACAAGGAGCCAGGGCGTAGTCCCATCTCAGGTGTAGACAGCTATGGTCAGGTCAGAAGACTCTCACCCAGGGCTACAGATCACAACAACAAAAACCAGGAAGATATGACTGTCCTACCTGTAAAGCATGGATTTAATCCTGGCAATCAAAAAAAGAGAAAGGTATGTGTCATCCATGCATGCATATGCCCAGTTTACGCAAGAATGTTGCCCAAACACAGCAGCTGGAATGAAAAATTCTTTCAGACAAGTTTGCCTTCTCTCTCGCTTTTTTCTTTCTCCTAAAGGACAACATAAGATGTAGCTTTGCATTTTCATTAAATGCGACATGTGTTGCTATAAGCTACACACTTGCAAGTACAGTATTAATGCCAAGTATGAGCAATCCTAGAGTAATTATGGTTTATGTTTTACAGAGGGCATGTCACTCAGCAGACAAGTCTCATGAAAGGACTGAGAAAAAGAAATGCCAAAAAAAGACAAGGAAATTATGGGCCAGAGGGTTTAAAGCTCCCAGCTGAATAAAGTGAAACTGGAAAGTCTCTTAATGACAGAGGAGCAGTTATGACAATAATGATAATAAAGACCTAGAGGTTAGAGTTTGAGGTCAGGCTGCCAAACCAGGCACTGTGCTCAGGCTGCTGAGAGGCAATTACTCCAAGACTGGCTAGGAGAAGTACTTTTTCCAAAGATCTGCTCCAGAGCCTTTGGGGTGTAATTCCCTTTCAATGATACAAGCTGGATACGACAAGCAATTTCAGGAGGTGGATGCAGAAAAGTAATGTGTACCGGGGGGGTGCCTGAATGTGTTCATAGGTAGGCTCCATCTGAAAAATCATGCTACAGCTTTCATGCTCCGGTGTATAACATCAGCGGCAAAAGCCATACGAGAGATCGTGACAGTCAAGAAAACGAATAAAGATATTTTGGTAGTGGATACAATTTTCAAAAACACTTAAATGCAAACTACACTTATTTTTTTTGCCACAGAATGAATATTCAGTTTAGAGTGGTTGCTTTACTGCTCTGTAAACTACTGTGATTACAGTTGTACTGGCATTTAAGTATCGTGTCACTGTAAGATAATTCAATATCAATAAAAACATTACAAACTATTGTAAATCTCTTTCCCCCTCTGTGTGAGATTCAGCTATGCAGGCAGCAAGATTGCTACACTGAAATATTTGGGGAGGAGGTTATCTCTAATTACATTGAGATATTAAAAATTGCACAACCATCATGTGAAGGGGCTTAAAATATTTGAATGTAGTAAAACGTGCTCAGGGGCTAAATCCTAGGCTTCTAAATAATTTAAGCACATTTGAAAATTATGTCTTTTATTTTCACACTTAGCACCTTGGGTGAAAAAGATGTGCTCTCAGGACACTGAATCATTCATGCAGTCACACAGAAAGGAATCAAAGAAATATGTAACACCCTATAAAAAAAGCACCAGGCTAACAAAATTTCAGGAGGAGCTGAGCTGCCTCGATTAATTGCATAAAGCAAACACAAGAGGGAACTTGTTTTCTGCTCTCAAGTTCATGTACGGCAGTTAGTGCCTGTAAGACAGGGGCAGAGGTCCTGCTCATCATTAATGTGGCATCAGAGAATTACCACCAGGCTCAGCAGAGCCTTCCTTGGGCCCGGGGACGATCTGCGCAACCTTGTGAGCATCCTAGTTTCTGGTAACTCAACCTTGCCTGATGATGCCATGCTGGTACTGCTCCCATGGCACTCTTGCTCCTTTGCATCCCATAAAATCTACCTTCTGGTTACAGGGTATTTATTCTCCCTGGCTTCCTGGTGATCATAGAGTTGTCCTCTTTTTGTCTTCTGGACCATGCCATTGAGCGGGGCTTTTTCAGTTTTACTTTTGGAGGGCTCATGTTCTCCCTTTTCCTTATATTCTCATTTCCACTTCCTTACATTTATGTTCTGAACTATCTCAGACATTCGGATGGTCTCAGCTGTCATCTTTCCAAACAGATTAAGATACCCCTAGTTCAGATTCAAGTTAGGGTGAAACATTCAACTTTGGATCCATCTCCAAAAGATAAGTTATTATAGGAATAAAGCTCATTACTTTCAGTCTATACATTTAATTGTCTGAATAGTGAAACCAAGTTGACCACCATAGGTTATCTCAAGCTATTGCCACTCTGCCATTTCTCCAAACCCACTAAGATAACTGTTCGGTTTTTCTATATTTAGATTGAGGTTTAGATGGAAAAGCCTGACTTAAATATTAACCTTAAAGCCTTGCTCTGAAAGTGAATGTGACACTCAATCATTTCAGCCTGTTTCAGAAGCCACTGTCAGGGGAAAAGTTGCATCTTGTGCTTTCATGACTGTCCTGATGAGTCCAGCTGTCAAAAAGTTCCTACTGAAGAGTGAGATTTCACTGGAATTTTAGACCAATTATACTGAGACCAAATAGAAATTATTCTGGATTTTTTCACATATAAACATGGCAAACAGCTGTTTTTCCATGTGCCTATAATAGTTCCTACCAAAAAGTTGCATTATGACATGAATGAAAATCTCTTTACCACAATCCTTCAGTTTACAAGGAGTATATCTGATTATAGAGCATAGATACTTCTAATTTTCTATAAATTTCACCACAGCATCAGCTACACAACTAGAATGGACGAAGCATCCCATTTGTGTTTTTGTAAGTGCTGAGACAATGACATCTGCATTTCCCCCTCTTTCTACTGGAAATACATTTTATGAGATATCCCAGGTTTGCATTTATTTTGATTTGTTTTTATACTGGGAGCTTATAAAACTTCCTGGGATCAACAAATAACATTGAGGCCTTTTTCTTCCTCACAGTTGTTTACGACTGATGAATTTCCAGCATATAACAGGCATTCATATTAATTCCCAAATGCACGACCTTGCATAGT
This sequence comes from Nyctibius grandis, assembly GCF_013368605.1. NCBI lineage: Eukaryota > Metazoa > Chordata > Aves > Nyctibiiformes > Nyctibiidae > Nyctibius > Nyctibius grandis. Next base: position 10,442,766 of record NC_090659.1, on the reverse strand, counting down.
GAACTACTTAATTTCATCCTGTTTCTGTTATTCCAGCCCTCAAGGTGACCCACTTCTCCTCCATACCAACAATTGCTCACAACTTTCGTGATCAGCACATTTCATTACCAGACTCCTGCTTTTGTGCCAAATACTTTAATGAAAATATTAAATAAGATTGTCCCAAAATTGATTCTCAAGGGAGTCCACTGAGAGTCTCAGAATATCATTAGGCCTTACATTTTAATACTAATTATATTGTGTTATTTACATTAAGGCAGCAATGCTAGACTCAGCCGTCCTGCAGCACTACACGTGTATGTACACAGTAAGAGAGAGCTGTGTCCACAGGAGCCAACCACCTGAACTGACCAGACAAATGCAGACAGGCTGGGAGTAGCATTCTACTGTTTTGAGAGGCCATAATCTAGATGATGTTACGGCAGCTGTAATGAAGCTTATCTGATAATTTAACATTGGTTAAAATCTAGATTTCTGCTATTTGCAGATTAACAGTGGGAATAGAAAATTGAAATTTTTAAGCAGCTGGTAAGGAAATGGATAGCGATAAAGATACTTCGACATCTATTATAATGCCTGAAGAAATATTCTGAATTTTTCTTTTTATGCTCTTCACAAATCAGCATGCTGTCACACAAGGCTTCTCTGGATGTGTTGAATGAGATTCCTAATGATTTAATGGAAACATTTTTCAACATTACTTTCAGTATTTCTGGGAAAATTTTTAACATACCATCTTTCACCAACACAAAACTGGTTTGATGACAATAATCAGAATCCATGAAGAACTGTTTGCTTCTGATTGTTGAAGCATTGCAACCTGCAAATACTTAAGGAAAGCAGCGTTTATATTTTTCCTCTCAGTTTTCCTTTGATCCTTTCTATAAATTGAGGGTAATATTTGAATTAATTTCCTTAAAACTTGATGAATTCATTAAATCGCTCACTTTGTTAGGACCTTTGTTGGTATATCACTGATCACTGATAGTAACAAAATGTTCCTATTGTTAGCTGGACTAACACCCTCCATAGTTTGCCCTCAACAAGAAGTATAAAGCAACTGAAATTAATACATATGTGTTTTCCTGGCACTTAGAATCTGCATTTCCCCAGTGTGGGCATGATGTCAAAATGTAGTGACAGTGTGCATGCATCCAAGAAAGCAAGCCTACAAGCACTGAGCATGGAACAAAAAAAAAGAATCCACATAAAATCTATTTTTTGTTTTCCTTTTTTTGTAGTACAGATTTATTTCACTTCAGTGGACTGGTTAACTAACTAAATAAAAGCTCTCCAAAAGCTATTGAGAAACCATTCTGCCTGTGATCGCAAAGCAAAACTGACAGAAGTGCTGCTACTACTTACGGCTTATACAGAAACATTCATATTCAGAGTGCTTGACAGACATTAAACTAATCCCACTGTATCTTAATTCTAATTGCCACAGGGATTCCGACTGTTCTGAGGAATATCTGCTGCAAAAGTTAAGTGTCTGTAGCACGTTCCTAGTGCAGGAAACAAGAGTTAAGCTCTCGTTTGTTATTTTAGTAAGAATATTCTTTCGAGGTTGTTTTCCTACATTTTGAAATGGGGCTCAGACATCCTGGTTGCTATCTTGTTGGCACAGCCTTCTTAATCTCTCAGTCGTGTAAAAAATGGATGTAGCTGAAATTTCTCATTTGAAAGTTTTGCGATGATTACTGTGATAGCCAAAAATGGCAATCTCCATAGGAAATATCACCTGTTCTTTGCTGTCCTAAGCTTTTATATACCATAAAGTAGGAACATAACAGTGTTTACTTATTCTTTCAGGGCAAAAAAACCCAAAAACCACAAAAAACATTAAAGCACATTTTCAAATCCCCTCTTCACCTCCCTTTTTCAACTTCGAATTTTTGTTCCAAAACATGTAACATTTCTGACCAACTCCTTTCCAAGCACTTGTGCACTCAACCCATCACAGATCAGGGTGCCAGGAGGACCAAATGCCTGGGGGTTCGACACCTTGATTTTGTTCATGGTCTGAGACTAATACTCTGAAAACAACAGCTTCTTCAGCCCCCCTTGCCTTACATCTAGCTTCATGTTGCTGCCCTACTTAACCTCCTCCTTGGAGATCAGTGGACAAAACCCTGCGAAAGGCAAAGAAGAAGTACATGTGGATGTGGATATAAGACTGTATGAGATGCTGCATTCCCAGAGCATCAGTAGGCTGAGCTTGTATTTGTGGCATTTATTAATGTGGAATGAAGGAAAATGTTGCAAGACTTCAGAAACTGAACATCACCACTGTGCTAGTCTGTCTTTGTGATTTGGATAAATTCCCAGAAGAGCTCTGAGAATATGTTTCAGCTTGTATTTGGTATAGCTAGGAAAAAGTCACCTGTCTCACAGGAATACGATGGGGGTACCTACATGTGAGGTTGTAATAGTATGAACAGCTACATAGGCAGGATAGAGTGCTAGTAGCGTGCACTCTAGATTTACTGCCTGCCTCTACTATAGCCAGCCAAAGCGAGCTCTCAAGGATTAGGTTCCCAATGAAGATGTGTTTTGGGTTTCATAGTACTGTGCAGAGTTTTAATGGACATATTAAAAATTCTCCCTGAAGAGAAGCATTTGCAAAATACTCACCACAGGCACGGACGTGCTCAACAAACAGAAAGGGTTTTAGCAAACTGGACAGTCGATCTTCATCCTGTACACTCTATGAAACAGGTTTTGTAGCAAAAAAGGTGAAATGTAAGTGAAAAGCATGTCATAATGCAAGCAAAGAAGGGCAGAAAATTTTAGGTTGATGAACAAATGTACATTCTTTTCCTTTACACCCTGCACACATAAAGCTGATGATGATTCTTGTGAAGGCCTTCCAAAGAATTCAACCTACAGTAGCAGAAGCATAGTAATATCCATGCCCCCCCCCCAAATGGGTCACATAAGAATGAGGTTAGCTTGAGGAACAGAAGACATATATTATATATATATATAAAGCCATGTGGTACTCATATATTACTTACTTCTGCCTCAATAGATTCTGTTTCCTACAAGACTGGACTCCATTAGCACCTTGCATTGTTATACTATCTGTACAATTATTTCGGGTACCAGTATCCAAGAAATAACAACTTCAGGATTATGACAGCTTTTGAATTTTAAGCTAAGCCATCAAATGCAGCCACCTTTGTAATATATGGTAATGACGGCTATGGAAACTATTGTTTTGTTTCTATTTTAATTTGTACTAGTAAGGTGAGTGATTAGTGGGGTACAGAACTGGCATGCTGCTGAGACGATTGTGGCAGGACTTAGTTCTCAGCTCCACTTTTTTTGGGCTTTTACTAGGTATGAAAAACTGCATTGCTCTGTACTCGGGTCAGTAGAGTGCAATTTCTTTTGCAAACATCTAATTCAGGAATATAACGACTTCTTTGATTCTGTGACAATTAAATTGCAGAAATAAAGGTTCTTGGCCATTATTTTCATGCTATCCAAATGCTTTAGGAATACCCTATTAGTTATCATTTGCTGAAAGACAGGGGGTTGGGGTTTGGGGTTTTTTTTTGCTTTGTTTTGCTTTTGTCCTTCTATGCATCAAAGCCCATAAGGGCTCCTTTACTGTTATCCCTTGCTGCCGACTTTGAACCACACTTGTGCTTGAAGACTGGTGGGAAGCCACAGAATAAAGTCCATACTAAGTAGTTTTATTCTACATTTCCTGATATTAGTCTCGCTAAAAATATCTTAGGCCTGAAAAAAAATTCAATAAACACAATTTTTATCATCATGGCTTTGATTGTCACGCTCCAAAAAATTCTGCAAAGCAATTGGCTCCACTTTATGCAAGATAGAAAGACTAGAGCCAAGTAGGTTCCATCCACATCATCTCATGCGACAAGAAAGCTGAATGCCACGGTGAATTAAAAACTCACTTTCCTCTTCTGGCAGCTTAAAATGAGCCCATTTGGTGCATATTTAGCAAGGACACAGAACAAAACAAGCATGCAGCAAGGATTTCACTCTTCCAGTGTTCATTGCACTGTGATGGCTATTGTTTGCCAGTCTGTGAGGAGGTAATTCACTTCCAGGACAGTTCAATTCAACAGGATTTTTGCCATTAGCTTCAATGAGACTTGGGTTCCTCAGGTTGAGCTTTTTTCTCTTTATATCCCTTGATTCCCCTTCTCCATCCTGTCTTCCTGCTTTATGGCTTTCATACAGACTGGCTTCCATTCTGAATAGGATGGAATTTTTTCCCATCCTCAATATGGACACAAAATGTAAAGGGATCCTCATTTTCATGGTGCCATCTCAAATCTTTGACTGTTTCTGTGATTCACAGTTCAGTGGCTTGATAAAAAGAAAGGAATAGTTTAAGAAATAATGTTCCTAGTCTTCAAATGTTCCACTGACATAGCACAACAGTGCACTGGCTTTTGTGAGGAACATATTTATAGGCAACGGAAAAATCATATACAATGAAGTAAACAAAATCAAACCTGGGTAAACAATTCACACTGAGATCCACAGTTGTCAATTTTAAAGATTCATCTTTGATTCAAATTCTGAAATTTTCAGTTAGTTCAATACAAAATGAAGATGTTGAAGGACATGTCCAGTGAGGATGATGTCCTTGGCAACACTAGGAGTTACTCACGTGTGGGTAAACCTCAAACATCCGTAAACATGTTCATCTTTCAGCTGAGTGGAACAGACTCTCAGTTCCCAACATTAATCTCCCAGCAAATACAAAACTGTATACACATGTAAATCTGCAGTTGCAGATACCAGTATCTTCCTGTGTACACACTGACCATATTATAATGCTTCTCTTATACATAAGCAGTAGGACTTTCATTTGCAAAGAATTTTCATCTATAACATAAGCAAAAACAATGTATAAGAATATTTTCTCCACTTGTAAGTAGATCCTTTAAGTAATTTGAAAGCTTCACTTAAGGAATATAGTATTTTTAGTTTTTAATAGACGGTTCTGCTGTTGACAGTAAAAAAATCCTTTAAGAGCTGTGAATACAGAGGTTGGGAATTAACTTTTGAAAAAGCATATTGCAGAATAGATGTTATGTTAGGCAGATCCTACATTTTTCCCATGGAAGTTCTTTCTTCCTTAAATTTATTCATGGAAGATAATGAATTATGGAAAACTGAAGTAGACAATGTTAAAAGCAACATATTGTGTAAAATTTACACACTAACTAAAGCAATTAACTAGGCTGGTATTTTAACTAATAGCAGGTTCTGGAACATAGGAAGTAAGGTTGTAGACAGGTGGTCAAATATATTTGCAGGAGTTGAAGCAAATTACATTGTTTAGGTTTCATGATCAGTTACAGCTAACCTACTCCTATAAAATTTTTGCAAATACAGATCTAAGGTATATCTGCATCACCCTAAAATAAAACCACTTTGTCATTTATGCTTCAAAATAAGTACTCTTTGGAAAATAAACTGATACATAATGTTAAAACATGTGCCAGGCATCTAAAAATGATATAATTCTGATATTTGTAGACATCTTTCATAGTATCCCAACAAATATTATTTTGAGTAAAGTCAAATTTAACAGTAACTCATACAGGATTTCACAGAACACACTACAAGAAAAATCAAACTTCTACATCTATTATATTAATTCAGCACACAAATGCTAAGGATTTTCTAGTACATTACTTGTTTTCTTCAGATATACAGTGTAATTAAAACCTCTGAACACTACGTTATTCTGTTGTGTTGGTCTTCCAATCACTGAACAAATCTTCAGGTAAAGTAGCAATGCATAAATGACCTAGTTTTACTGTAACTGAATGCCAAAGACCAAGTCAAGTGTGTATCAATCCTGATTAATATATTCATTACAGTGTTTCTGGTAAGACCACAATGTACTGAGGACCCAGTGTGGGTGCAAGAACTCAGAATTCTGCGATGCACAGTGTCAGATACTGGTAATCACAACTGAATGCAATCACAAAACATTTCAAAGAACTTCTTAGGGAACACCATCAAACTAATTTATAACAACTCTTAATAAAAAAACCTCATTGGTCAAGATTTCTGACTTACCACTGTTTGAGGTCAAAACTTCAGCTGGAGTCTGACTTACAGAGAAGCTATGCAGATAGGCATGCAGCGCCAGTGTTTCTGGACAGATACACCTTACAGAGGCCTACACACGACAGCTGCAACTAGATCCCAGTTTTGTGATGCGCCACTACATCTTTGGCAGAAGCTTAAGGTTTTGAGCCAAGGGGCTGTCACGCTCAGCGACCCTGCCTCGAGCTGCACCTCATTCCCCACACCCTCCTATGGCAATGGCTTGGTCCCAAACCACGAGGCCATTTCTGGTGCCAGGAAAGACAATCAGCTGGTGAAGCAGTCTGTGCTCATCAAATCAACCTCTCCTGCCTCCTCCAAAGGAAAGGTGCAAGTCAGATGGATGTCTCCTTTGGCACAGTCTGGTCTACAGGCTCCTGTCTGCGTTATGTCAGCAGCTCTAACACATGGCGGTCTGAACTCAGGCATGAGGACTGAAGACACACCATAAAACCTCTCTAAGCAACACAGAAAGGTTACATATTTAACTTATTCTACTTAATACCTGCTTCAAAGCTACAATTATGAAAAGAAATTATACTTGAGGCTTGCACTCGATTAAGTTGTCAAGGCTCTAGCAAGAATGAGGTATCAGTAAGAGTACAGGGTTACGAAAATGCAAGAGCAGAAAAGGGACAATCACGTACTTGATTGTGATCCACATCAGGACTCTGCTGACCACAGAACGACTACAATGCGGAAGGACAGCAGGCAGGTAAGAAAACTTGTATTTGTCCAGGCCCCGACAAACATATGACTCATAATATTCATTCCCTTCACATATTTGGATCTTATTTCCTTTGTAACAAATGTACCTCACCCCTGAGGTGAATGCTTTTGTTGGTACAGATTTTCTTCACCAGCTCTCTCTGGAAATTGGCAGGCTAAGAGACATTTTCGTTATCACGGTTCATGAAGCACCCAGAAATCAGATCTTTAAGGCAATCAATTGTAATTACGTAAAACCTTAGGCTGCATCCAGCTCTCTCACTTTGCTCATGCTACTGTAACTGCATGATTTCAGTGGAACACATTCTGACTCTTATCAATAGAAATAAGACCAGAGTTGGCCCTAAAATTATGTCTAAGGTAACACAAGAAACTATGCAAGAAAGGTAATGTATTTGAGAACATTTTTAATAAATAATGTGACAAAAATTACTTTTCTGATTATTGGATCCTCAGTATGCAAAATTATGGCTAAAATATGAGGTTTCTTACATGAACATAATGAAAACATTTATCACATGGATTGTTCCTTTAGTACTGCACACCCTTTCTATGGAACCTTTCTTTAAAAATCAGCTAAATGAAAAATTTCAGTCCTCGGTAAACACCAAAACACTTTTTTTTTTCTTCTTTTTTTTTTTCATTGGGGCTAGTCCTGATAGCTGTCAATAAACAAACACACATTCTTCCATTAGCACCAATGACAAAGAAATTTTATAATTACAAAAAAGATCATAAAATCTACAGACAGAGGACATCATTTGGCAAATTCAATGCAACTAATGCCTCTATTTCAGCTTTAATGATAATCCAATGTTGAGAGAGGCCACAGCAAAACCGATAATTTTCTGTAAGTCCAGGAAAAGTGAGAAGTGTTTTGATTACGGCCCACATTTAGGTTTGTTACTTTACCATCTGTCATCATTCAAATATTCCAAATACAAACATAGAGCATTAACAAAAAGATGAAAAATATCCCAAACAAATGCTTAATATTTTCAATAAGACGAAAAAAAAAGGTTAATAGTTACAATGGTTTACAAACAAAGTTTAGTGATTGTGCTTTTAAAACCAAAAAAAAAAAAAAAAAGATAAGCAGTGCATTACAAAAAAATTAATCGCCAAGATCAAACAAAACTTCTTTAAGTGGCACTTCTTCTTTAAGGTGAATTGACACAAGTAGAGGTCTGAGATTTGGGCCAGTAACAGTTAATGATATTACCCAATCATTATTAAAAATGTCCACTGATTTTCTTGCTTATTTTCATAAGCACTGTTGAGCTGAAAATTAGAAAAAGTTTCAGATAAACTTGCTCGTGCCATGATTAAGCAAATAGCAATCACATTGGCTTACCTCCTGCCTATCCCAAAGGACATTTTTAATAAGAATGTACTTAATGATGAAAATGGAAAGATAAATCAAAGTACCACAGGGGATTTAAAATGAGTACATATTTACAATAAGAGCCACCTCATCCCAAATTAATTTCACTTGCATTTGTAAAACTGTATCATCTGCAAAAGGTTAGCAAGAGACTGGCAGAAAACAAGACACAGAGTCTGTATTGAAATTGCAAGATACCATTTGCACTAACTGCAGACTACAGTGAAACCCCTAGAATAAAAGAATGTTCTGCACGATGTTCACTTTGGGGAACTTTTTAATCAATGCTGTATTACTTGCAATGTTATCGAGTGGCTCGCTGATGTACCGGCAGTGTACTAAGCACTGCCTCGCTGAGGAGAAACTTCGGGATCTCAGGCTCTGGAATCCCCTTCTGTTCTAATCCTGAAGCAGCAGCTGGCCCAAGTAAAACAAAGAGCAGCTTACCTGCCTTCTTGGGCAGCAAAGGTGATGCACTTAGCGTTACGGAATAGGCAAGGGCCATTCCTAATAATGAGGGTTTACAAAGAAAGAGCAAAATAAAAATCAGCATTCTGATGGCATGAAGAAAAATGAAAAATTGTACACTCTGATTGCACTGAACATTATTTCTGGCGTCAAACATCATCAGACTTGAGGCATCTTAAGTGATTTTTTTTTCTGATTAGATTTTAAAAGCCTGTTACAGTACATGTTGTTGTCTTCAGCTTTCTGTCTCCTGTATTAAAAAAAAAAGACATATACATGTTAGTTTTTATTATTTAAAGTTTGTTTCGCATAGTTTTTAGAGATCTGTTACCTTCAAATAATTATTACTACTTTTAATTACGTGCAGCAACGTGACTGCATGTTGGACACCCTTTCTACAATCAGGATTTAAATTGAATTCATAACATTAGGCAGAAAACAAAGAAGAAAAAAGTTCATGCCTTAATATCTAATAAAATCTAGAATGATAAACTTTCAAAAAACATGAAAGGCAATGTCAAGGTGTTCTTAGATGCTCTAATGCTTTGTTTTCACTTTTGAAAGAATCTGGATAATGAAAAGTACACATTTAAATATTGTACTTCTGCAAGTTCTATTCCACAGGTTTTAGTGCTACATATTACTTGTTTTTTATGTTTTTGACACATTCTTAAAGTTTCTTTTCTTGGATTGGGCATAACTTTAATAGACAGATAAATGTACTAATTTTTCTGAGGAGAAATATTTCTGGTTCAAAAGTGTTTTTCTTGGCATCTAAGCACAGAAAATAGCCTTATTGTAGTCATCTTCAGTAGTACAGCTGCAGTTACCTCCATCTCTTCTTCCTCTTCTCCTTGTTCATACGCTCCCAGTACTTGCATTTCTGCAACATTCCTTCGGGCTATATTTGCTTGATCTGCCCTCTGTCTACCTCCTGATCCCCTTGATGACATAGAGCTGGAGGAGCTGGGATCTCTAGGATTATTTGATGTTGGAAACGTTGGTCTAGAATATGGCAGGATGTCCTCTGTATAATTAAATATATACATTGTTATGTTTACCAGCTCAGAGATACTGTGATCCTAAAATTTCTGCATGCAGTTGATTTATTTTACTTTTTATGATCCTCAGTAGGTTTAAAGTGAAGCCTGACAGGAATATGAAATACACTGTTTCCATAATAGCATTATAGAAGCTCAAGGAAATTTATAGTATTCACGTGGTAACATTCACCACAGAAAAACTAATTCATGATTACTGTCTACTTCATTTCAATTTATGATCACTGCTCTGTGTTCTACAGGAAAATGAAGAAAAAAAATAACCCTTGTAGTATATTTTCCATATGACTGACTAGGAGGAAATGACAATACATGCATGATACTCGCAAGGAGATCACTGCATCTAAATGTTAGACCCTGTATTTCTCAAATTGAGTTTGTAACAAAATTAGTGGGGATGTTTTAAAATTTCAGCACCATCTTCTTAAGGTAAACTAATAACTTTTCTCTATAGTATTCCAATGTAATCAGTACCAATCTCTTACTAATGTCCCCATTTAACCAACTTACTGCCCAATCACCCTTGATATTGACTCTGGATACCTGTAGGAAGAAAGGACCAGGCATTTGTATGAATTTGTTGAAAGCCTTAGTAAACACTTGGCAAACGCCATTAATCATGTTCCATTAATTAGCAATCTCGCCAACTTCCATAAACAAGAGATTACATTGATCAGGTCTGATTCGTACAATGCCACGTCAGTTAGTATTTATAACTAATGCATTACTACTATGGCTTTCTTATTTTTTAAACGGGACCAGGTTTACAAATAGACAAAAATGGGCCAAGTGCCAACTCTTTGGTAGAAAAGTTGAATATCTGACTTACAGATCTACTATCTGACTTCACTCAGTTCCCTTGTAAATTAGATTATAATTAGATAGATTAGACATAACTAGACTATAAAAGTATGGTAGGGAAAAAGACACTGATCCTTACAGCTCTTGAGCAATATTTCTGTTTGGGCTTCCTCGGTGTTAGATTTAATACGTGATGGGTGCATAAGGAAAGCAAGATAGAAAATCTACGTTTTTCATAAGCTTTTGTTTCCATTTTACCCTAATGAGAACTTGCAACATGGCCTATATTAGCACCTATAATTACAACAAAAGGGGACAATTCAGCAGACCTAACTTCATTCACACTACTGGTGTGAGAGACATGGAAAGAGCTGCCTCTTCCCTATGATCAACACACATACTTCATTAAACCCAGAGCATGCAAAATAACCTTGAAGAAGATGAGTTTTTGCTGGTGTGCCTTCTCGTTTTGGTGCTTTATTTCCTCGCAGCTTCCCATCATTTTGCTGTTCCTGTGATTCTCTCCGCTCCCCCGAATTTGTCCGCACGTCTGAATGCTGCCGCCCATCCACCCCGTCCCTCCCCTTGTAGCTCGCTCCTTTCCTTTCCGCAGATCTGTCTGTCCTTGCTTCTATAGAAGCAAGTTTTGGCAACATGACCGGCCGCACCTCCAGCTGAGATTTGGACTGGGCCGTTGGTGATTTTATAGCTGGAGGTGGCACAGGAGGGGGTGGCAAGTCTACAAAGTTGAGAAGAATAATAATTACAATGACAACATACACTAATGAAATTAAGAAATAATATTTAACTCCCACTGAAGAAACAGATGCCCTATTTACATTCAGCCCTCCCTCTGCCCTTCTCTCTCCACCCCAAAAAGTATTATGTTACTGTTACAACTGCTGATGGGTATGTTTCCAAATATGTTGCATTTTCTTTAAAAATGCAAAGTAAAGACCTCTCATTGCCTTTTCAAATCACAATATTTTCTTAAAAATCATTACAAAAAGCTGTAATAAACTTTAGGCACTTGGATATTAATATATCAGTTATGGATATCAACACAGAGTTAAAGATGGTAACATATCTTTGCTGATATTTATAATTTTTGCTAAGTCCATGCAACAACACAACAGCTTGTGCTATAGTTACTCAAGGTCTTCAGTGTGCTGAGCGTTAACGCAAGTTGGCTGGGGTGTAAGAACGTGTATCAGACGCACTGCTGATAATGTAAGGATAAACTATATTAATTATTGCATTCTTCTTTCAAAATAACAGGTTAATCTAAAACACATATCCCTGATGTCTGTGGGTATCTCATGAGACATAAAAAATCCACACTCAATCAACAAAGTGACAAGCTCTTAGGAAGAACAAAAAAAAGACACGCAAGACTTTTGCATTTGTCTCCTTAAGTTAGCACAGCTTAAGGGGTTCTAAAATTCTGTATATTTTTAAGTAGTATTTATAAGGCACACGTTTTATTTAGCTAAATTTTTCTACTCCTGCGTCAAGACTTAAAACTAGAATGTGTTCTGTTCATCAGGATACAATAGTGTTCTGTGGAATATTAAACGTGAAGGAAAAGAATGTCAAAGTCAAACAAGGAAGCGACAATACAAAAGCAGTTCACAACAAAGCTGCAGGAACAAACCATGTGCATATAAGAGAACAACAGGTTAAAAAAAGTGAGATGTGAAAGTTGTTTCTGAGGTTAATATTCTCAAGTGAGATTGCTAAAAAAAAATAACAGCACTATTAAAAAAATGTAACTTCAGCATTTTATAATAGTGTGCATTCATTCTTTCTACTTCCACAAAAATCTTGGAGCAGCTGTGTTTTTCAAACGCCATCATTATATGTACAGCTAATTCACAGTCTATTCAAGAGAACATTTCAACTAAAAATTAACTAAATTGGACCAAGAATAAAGGTAGTACACCGGAATAAGAAAAAAAAAAGGCATCTAACATATATGCATAAATTCAGATATGGCAGAAGTCAGATATTTTTGAGAGGTTTTCCAGTGACACCAATCAGGAATGACTTGATCTAGCCCTGTGGAAAGGTGTAGCAATGCAGAATTCAGTGCTCTATGCAGGCTTGCTGGGCACCATCCTCCATGTTAAACTGGTGACATAACTTGGAATTGCCCTTGACCTGTTTTAAATAAGACTGGAAGTTTTATCAGTTGTCTAGACTGGCATGATGAGGAAGAAAGATGTCATAAAGTTAATTTCCTAAGGCTGGATATACTTCAGCTAAATGAGATCTGTAATATCATTCTTGCTGCATTAACTCCACTGTCCTGGTAAAAAAAACACAGAAAAAAGAGAAAAGAAAAAAAAACATAAAAAACCCCAACAACCAAGAAAACTTCTCCTTGTTCTAATTTATGGTTTGAATAAGGGAACAAACCCATTTAACAAGAAACATAGAAACTTCTTTCCTTCTGTTCCTCTTAGCTAAGAACAAGTTGGACAACTGGCCTTACATTACTTGCAAATTCTGTAGGCTAGTTCGTTTTTCAAATTCTGTCAGTTTGGGGAACATCAGTTTTAGAGAGTAGCTAAAGGTAAACAATTGAATACTGACACTTAATTTTAAGTATCTACTTAACACCCACCATTTGCAGATGCCTTTTAAGGAAAAGCACTGTCATTTCCAAAACTTGAGAAGGCATAAGGTAAATTAGCTGGAAACTTGAATATGCTAAGTGGCTAAATCAAAATAATTTTCTTTATGGAGTGGGAATTATTAGACTATAAAGTAAGAACAAAGGCAGATCTGTGGGCAATGGACTGGACTTGTTTATCAGATGGAACTAAAACTGTAAAATGGAGAGGCAACTTCTGATTCAGTAAGATATGAAACACAACAGATTTTGGCGAGAAAGCATAGAATCAGTTATGTTTCATTTCTTTCTTATCCGTAACTGTTTAAACATGGTTTACAGTGGTAACCTCTGTCCAATACACAACCTTAGCAATGAAACTCTAATTCCAGACATCAGAGTAGCATTCAGACTACCTCCTCTAAATATGCCCTGTGAGCTCCAGCCACCAAAGCGCAAACCAAACTACTTTCAATATGTGCCTACAAGTTTTGACATCTGGATATCAGGGCTCCATAGTGACATGAGCTTAAGTGTCAATATCTGCTCCAAAAAGTGTTGGTCTGAATAAGTCCATAACCTCTTACAATTCCACGACTAGGTGAAAAATCGTGTGAAGTCTACCCAAGACCTCAGAATGGCATGTGATATGTTCCTTGAAAGCCCAGTGCATCAGACCATGTCACATCCAGCCTAAGGCTTATCAAGCACAACTGTTCTTCAAAAGCAATGCTGGAGATGGTGATGATTCTTACCTTTTGTAGAATACTTTTAGTGATTATAGAACTTGGTCAAGATTTAAAAAATAAGACAAACTCTTCATTAGCCTGAGGAAATTCAAACAGTATTTTCCTTTCTCTGGAAAACATCCTTCTCACATGCCTTCTCTCAGAACAGGAGACACCAAATCAGAAGTGGATGAAGATACTCAAACTCAGAAGTGTAGGCTTCTGAAACCACAGTTGTTCATGCAGTATTTTGTGTCTCACGTTCCCCCCTCACTGTCTCTATTAAGTTACCAGAGCACTGAATAGCCCTTCTGTTGAGCCTGCTGATATAAAGAGAGTGTAAGCACTTAATACCAAGCCTTTTCAGTCACCCTTGGAGTCAGTCACCAACAGTTGTTGCATGGCAAAGCACTGGCTGAATACCAAAGGGGAGGAACAGCATCTTTACTGTAGCCTATAAAATACAACTTGGAACAAACTACTTAATTCAAGAATCCTATCCAGCTACACAGGACAATGAACAAAGTGGTGTTAACTCTTGACTATGGAAAGGAAAGACGCATTGATACAAAAAGTTTCATTAAAAGGCAGTAGCTCTATGGTACAGTTGTAGCTAAAGAAAAGTAATATTCTCTTTCGAGAACATTTTTGCAGCCTGCAGGGAAAGTATAAAAATATTATAAAACAGTACTCCTTGCTGAGAAGAATCCTTCACAGAGGAAAAAAAAAAAACTTTTCAGAGGTCAACATGATTACACCACTGTGGTATTTATTTTAACAGCTCAGATCACAGAGAAAATCCAGATTCAATCTGCCTCCTTGAGAACAAACTGGCACACTTCTTATTAAAAGGAAAATGGAAGCTTCCATTGTAAGGAATAAAAAATAAATCACAAAGCAACATCAAACCAATATAAAGAACTCAGAAGTATTTGTTAAAGGTCAGCTGTGCTCACATGTTTCATTCATATCTATGTATTACTGTTGTACTGCTTCCCACGTAACTAAAACAACTAATGGATGCCATTTCACAGCACAGTCTACAGGGGAAACCTTCCATATATGACTTTTGAAAGAAGCAATGAAAATTTTCTAAATGAGAACATATACAGGAATGATGGGATAAGCAAAACACCAGTGGGGAAAAATAATCTGCTAGGTTTTTTGGCACTGAAGTGGAGAAACTACAAATAAGTACAAAAAAATGAAATATAAGTAGTGACAAATGAGGGAAGTAGGCCTTATTAGGCAACTCTCTTTTAAGTCATACCCTAAAGAAAACAGCAGAGTTAAAGATTTGATGCAATATTGGAGAAGATACAGAGTGAAATTTTTTCTATTGCATATTTATGCAGGCATGCAAAACTCAGGATTGTTCCTGACTTAGTAAAGCTTTAAAATCATTTAAGATTCCTAGATACATAATAACCTCAGCTACTATTATTCATGTACTCAAGTTATTTTCATGCTTTGTCTTTCAAGAAACATGGCTCAAACTGTACATAGTAATTGGATGAATAAATAGAGTAAAACCCAATATGATGTATAAAAGCACTGGGTTGTAGGGTTTTTTTTGCCTGTATGTACATTTACATAATGCTTTTATCAAAACAATTTTCATTCCACAAAAACTCCCTCAGTAACAAAATTAACATTGATAAAATATTTCACAACGGAATCAGAAGTAAGGACTGCAAAGAGAGCAGGTATCTGAAAATTACTATCATTCAATAACAAGCTGTTTTTTTAGCAGAGGTAAGAAATGCATTCCTACTTATTTTTTACCTTGATGAAATTTGTGCAGAATATATTTTTTTTGTACTGCACAGGCAGAGGGAGACAAAAGTACAAACGATGCTGGCATGCATAATGGCTTAACATTTCAAAGTGAAAATTCAAGGAAATATTTGGCAGATATTCAATTGCCTTTTGTGAGAAATTCAGCTGCCCTAACGTCATGTCATTGATAACACAGCTAAATAACTCAGTTACATTCTCAATCAGTTAGTTGTGAAAATGTCGGTATTTTTTCCTTTGTCACTCAGAGATTTACAAAAGAATCAGGATGTAAAACCTCGTGTGAACTGCCAATGACATAATTTCTATTGAAAGACCTACTGAAACGAAGCAATGACAAAGTACTTTTATCCTTTTTATCTAAATGCTTACAATTCTGAGGGTTTATAACTACTAATAATTCAAGATGGTTCAGAAGAGACTTTCACATATATAATTTTAGAAAAGACAAAAACATTCTTTTAAAATTTGGTTCCTTAAATTAAATATGTAAGTAGGTCAGGCAAGGCTGAGAAGGAGGATACATCTGTTAGCTGGTTCTTGTAATGTACTATTAGTAGTTAACTCTCTAAATGGCTAGATGAAGAGCAATTAAAAATTCATACATTTTAATCCTTACCACCTACTGAGCAAAGACTTTTAGCAACAAATATGGAGAACATTTCACCGCCTGGATAACCGTCAAGGAACAAAACAAGTGAGCTGAAATCCTGTTCCACATAAAGTAGAAACTGATTTGAACTATTCCTGGCAGAAAATACAAAATGTTACTACTGGTACAATGCAGAGTAGATCAGAGAGCTCTCTCCTTTATTTACAAAAGGGTATTAGGAGACCTTCCACTGCTACATTAGTAACAAACACACTTTCAGAAATACCAATCTTTTTCACAAATCTTGCCATATAAAGAAAAAAAAAAAACAATTTTTTTTTTAAGACTTACATATATTGCTGCTGATAATACTCTTGGCATTTTCAACCATTCATACAGCGGCAATTTATTTATATATAATTTCTGTCAACCAATCATGTAAATTCTTCATGACACTGCTATTTCATGAAACCGCTAGCAAATACTAATTCAGGTAATTTGGGGACAGTAGAAAATTCTTTATATGTGAAAGTAAATTCCATTTTAAAGGCTGAGAAAGTAATGAAGCAATGTATTTTTCTCTTTTTAGTATTTATTCAATGCTTCTGGACACCAATAAATGCTTAAATTCAGAATATCTGCTTTGTTTTATTACAAACACATATATGTTCACCCACTATGAAGGAAAAAAAAAAAAAATCTTTGTATCGGGCACTCCTTTATAAAAAAGATAAGTAACAGTGTGACATCAAGCCAACAGAAAAACCTAAGCATATCTGGGAAAGGTCAATTGTCCTTAAATGTTTCATTCATGTCTCCATATCACTTTTCTCCACTTAAGAAAACAATTAGTAGATGTTATTTCACAGCTAATTCTAAAGGGACAATATACTAGATGTGGCTATTAAAATGAATGGTTCTAATCTTCAATAAGGTTCTAAATATGCTTATGTAAATGGATTGAGGGGAAAAAAATAATAATTAAAAAATCAAACCCAAACAAGCCCTTCAACCTTTGAACTGGGTTTTATTAGTTCTGCAGAAATTAAAACCATAATTTGCTGTTCCCTGAATGACCGCACTGTATTGCACACTAAACAGGTTAGCAGAAATTCTTACCTAATTAGAAAACATGCTGAAATAATCAGGTGCTATATCACCCAAAACAAATATTGATCATGATTGTCAAATCTATTGCAATATCTAACCACAATGCTCTCTGATTTAACTTTGTATAATTACTTTCACAAAAACCTGTCATCAAATACAGGCCCACCTCTTATTTATTCCTGTGTTAGAAGAGAATGGCCACATAAAACTCCTGTCCAGATTGTATTTCTGATGTCCTCGCTGTTGTGTTTGTATCGAGGTTTAATGCTCAGCCAATTATTCAGTTAAGAGCATTCTCTTCAAGAGAATAAAAGCTGATAAAATGTCCATAAAATCTTGCAAATGCCATTACAAGGCTCTCATAAATGTAACATTTCTGGTACAGTTTTGGGATTTACACCTTGTGTTGTCCTTCCACAGGAGCAAACATGCACAAAACCGCTGTAATAACCTCTTGAAATCAGATAATATTCCAACAGCTCAGTTTCACTGGCAGAAGGGGCCTGGGCATAAGCCAAGAGGCCCAGGTGCACTGTGTCATGCCAGTATTTTATGCAGCCTAATATCAGATAGATGCTAGTGAGAGAAAATACTCAGAATAAAGTACAGATAATAGCATGGACAACCACTCATTGCTAAATTACTTCTGCTCATCGTGCTGTGAGCTTTGTATTAAATTTTTTCGTCAAGTGGCAGGAATCATAGGGAGAAGTGGCTCACGACTCGCTTCCTGTAACCCTGGATAAGGATCTACAACATTAGGCTTTCATATGATAATGGCAAATGATGCCCCTCTGAAAAATTTCAGACTGGTAATGAAAGTCCTAATCAGATTGTTGTTGCAGAGAACAAGGAGATGCAGTACGATGCCTTTCCTTCCCCTCTCCCCCGTTAGCAAATTTAGCAAATTTGAGAAGATGGGTTAAGTCTTGGAGAATTTATCTTACATGAATTTCCAGCAAAGCCCGTGGGTTGTTTTATAAAACTGGAAGGTAGCGGTTTAATAAAAACTGCACCACCTGAGGCATTTTCATTAAAGGCTCTCTCTAGACAACATCACAATGTTTGCATTATCCTCCCACACTCCCAAGAGAATACAAGCACTACCTTTTCAGCAAGAGTTGATATTGTGTGTGAAGGCACGAGAGAAGATGATTAGATTTTGCTTTTACTCACAAAGTAACCGCTTGCAACAACGCTGTGTTCAGGATTAAAATTCATTGATTTGTGTTGTCCACCACTTGAATGGTAAATTGTTTTTTTCAGGAAGAGATACATTCTGAAGGTTTTAATAGTCAGTCATTTGAACGAAGATTTTAATCCTAACCACACATTATTCTGAATGACTATACTATTTATGCTATCTGGGCTCTTAAATAATGACAGTAATTAGCCGATTAGGACACTACAGAAAACAGGTGCAAGGCTCTGGAGTGGAAGCATCAATGTACAGTATTAAGGAACTCTGGCATTTAAAATGATTAATCTGTTCAGTGTGTTTAGCAACAGGAAACACAAATCACTGAATTCTAAAACATAATGTTATCTCTGTGGAAAAATTTCACACACACACACTGAATGCATATTTAGAAAGGTTCACTGATATTTTCACCCATTTCAGTGGACTCACCATCTGTGTAGACTTCTCTGCGCAGATGTCCTGGCTGGTGTTTTTGCTTTTTGGCAGGTCGGACCTTCTGTATTACAACAGCACTCATGTTGCTGTCGGTAGACACGGGACTGGTGGGTCTAGGACAGTGTGATGCATGAAAATGTCTACGCCCTGGAAATTGTTACAGAACAATAGCTATTACTTTTCTTATCTAAAATAAGACATTTCATACTTTCTCTTTTTTCCCACATCAGAATGACCTAGCTATACAAAACCTGAAAATACACTGTTGGAACAATAATAAAACTCTCATCCTTCCTGTAATCACTTTTAGACTGAGCCATAACCAAATCAAAGTATTTCCTATCCTATCAGTAGGCAGGTTGGCTTAGTTTCACAGGTTATCCAACTGGTTGGTAGCTGGTAGCTCTTGCCCCAGGAAGCTGAACACCATCAGCAGTCAAGTGCAGGCAGGCTTCTTGCCTTCCAGAAAAAAACAAAACATTTCACTTTCAAGGTTTCACCTCCCCTATCTTGGGCAGTGCGAGGTCACCCATGCCATAAGCAGAGCAAGTCACTAGCAGGTCACAGGTACAGGTGCCCCCTCCACTGCTTTGAGTGAATTACCAAGAATGTATCGGGGATGTATGACTGGTATTTTATCACAGCTTATTTGCAGACAAGAAACCTCACGTTTTTAGGATGTGTAGTCAGGTACAGGTAATATAAATATATAAAAATCACTGCATAACATGAACTTGACTGTTGTAAAATTAGTTACCTGTAATAGGAACGGGGTGCAAAAAGATCTCCTCTAAATATATAAATTTACACACACATAGACACACATATTTATATGAACGTATATGTATAAAATGGATACAATCCTGGCCCTGTGGGTACGAATGGGAGTTTTGCCACCTACTACAATCGGCCAGGATTTCATCCAGAATTACTAAATTACCTCCCCTCTCACTCTTCATGATGAACAGCTGTGTTGAAATGAAACAAAGGACTGTTAACTGGGAGAGGATATCAGAAATGGGAGGAATCCACTCCGCAAATCTGTGGAGTCAGAGTGGGGGCAGTTGTGACAGAGTACCTCTTCTCCAGGTTTGGCAGTTTAACAGGATTGATTGGCAAAACATTCATGGATCTGCTTGAAACCTGCATCCCACCCTGCGGTATTCTTTTTTCTTAGCTGAACTATAACAATATCCACTGGGCCTAGTTACTGGTCAAGTTACTGACTACCTGTGTATATATACTCAGTGTTACTAGTAACCAGTATGTTGTAAAACACTAAATATTTCAAATATCATATTTCATATGTCCAGTGGTGATTCAAGGGAAGAAAAAGAAACATATGCATAAGGCGTTGCTGCATATTCATAATCTATAATCTAAACTGCAACTAATAACAGCTGTCAAACTAAGAAACCAACACAAAATCAGTTCATCTCAATAACACAGCAGTAAGAACTCGAACAGCGTTCTCCAAAAGATAACAACAAAATATAAAATGGAAAACAAATATATTACCTTTTTTTTTTTTTTCCAAATCCAGGGGAAATATGACCCTAAAGGTTTACTATGTATTTTGACATTTCAATAGAGAGGGATTAAATCTCTCATGAAGAGTGACTGAAAACACTGGGAGCCTTATACTAGGAAAAGGATACAATTCTGTAATGCCTTTTTTTATTCCCCCTCATTCGGTTCTGGGTGGAAATCCACCAGCAGGGTTGAAGTTTGGCAGTAATCAATGAGACCAAAAAATTAGGAACTGCTTATGAAAAACAATGTAGAGCAGCAATTTATTTGAACTGTTTCACCAAAACTCCTTTTCTGACTCTTCCCCTAGTATAAATTGACACCCCCCCGCCCCGCCCCGAATTTCTAAATGTTGTAAGAACAAGAATAATCCAGGAAACAGTCGTGGATAAATACATTTCACAATGGCCATTTTTTAATTCTCCCACCAAATAGAGGACAAACTCACCTCCTGCTGCATCCTGCATTTGACGCCTGGCTACTTTCAGGCCAGCGTATTCCGCAGCTGCTGCAACAGCCTGTGCAAAATCTGCATCGGTAAAAAACGATCCATCTGAAGAGCTGACACTAGACCGCCCGCTTGAGATGTTATCTTCCTCAGAGGCTGAACCCCAGCCATTGATCATGGACCCTGTTACAGAGCTCTCCAAATCCCCAACGCTGGAGGCAGGTGTCTGCTCAAGGCCACGCAAAAGGAGCCTTCTGTTCTGCATCTTGGCAACCTCTATATCTGCCTCGTCCTCTTCTTCTTCTGGTGCGTCAGTATCCATATCAGAGACCAAGGGCCCTGAGATATATCCATAGGTATGTGGTGGGGAGATAGGCCTTGGAGGGGGTGGAGGACTCACAGGTTGACGTCTGCACAAAAATACAAGGGTAAGAAGAATTGAAGTCATGTAACATAGTCAGAGGAAATAGTAGATTGATGAAAATATTTCTTTTATTTCCCAACAAGCTTGACTTGCCTTTTTAAATCAATGGAATTTATATCTGAAAGGTTCAGGGTTGTTTGGGGTTTTTTTGAGTTTTTGTTTTTGCTGTAAATCAGAACTGACTGACAGCTATGTAGTTTGAAATCTACCACAAAGAAATCCGATTTTTTAATACGGTTCCTTTATCACTGATTTTAATGCAAATTGGCTTATTTTGCATATTGGCTTATTTTGCATAAAGCTGTTCCTTTTTCCTAAAGTAGTACATGTACAGCTAGGTGAAGAGGTGGTTACAGTTTATGTGATTATTTAAAAAAATTATTTGTGCACCCTTGACAGTATGAGCAAAAGAAGTGTCTGTATATTGCTCTAGAAACTTGAAACTATCAATGTCAACAGATGCCTCTATCCAAACAGATTGCTCCATAAACATTATCTTTCTTCCACCCACCCCAGTGATTCAAAAAGATATGAAAAGAGATACTGTTATTTCATTATTTTTTAAATTGGTCTAGGTGATAATAGAATGAAAGAATTATCTACTGTGACATTAGTTCTAGGTCTTAAGGATACCAAAATGCATATAGATGTATGGGTTAATTTATTTTGAGCTTAAATCACCAGTAATGGTGTCTCCAGCTTAAAGAGGCAAAGTATTAGATATCATTAGAGCAATGTTCAGTTTAGTCAATAATCCGCTCCGAAGTCCCAGGTAGAAACATTGTCAACAGTTTTCCTTCAACAGGGCCACAGGCATGCTCTTTAATTGCCATTTGTCTGATAGGAAAAAATACTTTCTGCAGCAATGGTTGTACTGTTGGCTTTTCCTAACAGGAATTTCTATTGCTGTCTGCTTTGCAAAAATTTCCAAAGTAGTGTTTTTCCCTCATTATCTCATTGACAAACATTGACTCTCATAAACTAAATCTTTCCTTTTGGGGGGGATGCGATTTTTTTATTTTAATAAATGGGAATACTTACTAATTTTGAAGGGAAAATTTAGCAAGGAAACACCTAATGCTTTGTGGCAAGAGCAAACTGGAACCTCCCTGGACTACATCATCTAGCCACTGTTTTCACTTTCTGTATTACGTACTCAATGGAACGAAGAAAAGGTCAGTTAGGGATATATACCCTATAATCATGTAATACCCCCCCACACACCCCGTCAAATCCCAGAAGCCATTGCTGCACGGGAATCTCTACCTGCCTTTGACTAGAGACCATGCCCAATAAAGTTTCACTTCCTTAATTTACAGCTCTTGTGACAACTGTCCTTGTAATATATTTGCCAGTCTTTGTATTCTCTAGGTTTTGGTATTAGGAGACAGGCTACTGGTTACAAAATATGGTAGGGCTCTTGAAAATATAGCTGGCCTGCCAGCCTTTCAGGATAGGCTAAGTGAGAGCAGCTGGTTCATGGACACACAGAATTAACAATATTTTGTTCACTTTATCTGATGCAGTGGTTCTTGCTTTAACAGGGACATTGCCTCCTATCTC
This sequence comes from Nyctibius grandis, assembly GCF_013368605.1. NCBI lineage: Eukaryota > Metazoa > Chordata > Aves > Nyctibiiformes > Nyctibiidae > Nyctibius > Nyctibius grandis. The sequence continues at coordinate 10,419,773 of NC_090659.1, read as the reverse complement.
AGCTCTTTAACATTGACATCCTCTGCCATCTCACTAAATTTTTAGTTTTTTCTCTGCTTGTCCACTCTTCCAGAGCATAGATTACTATTTCAGTTTGCTATACTTCTAGCAAGCTGCCTGGACAGAGAAATATTACAGTAGACCATCACCACCAGAATCATACTCTAGATGCCTGGTTCTGATCAGAAATTGAGATAATATTCAGCAGAACTACAAGTAAAGCTAATAAAAAGTATGACAAACGGTATTTTAGGCATTATTTTCACTATAAAACAGAATCACAGAATCACAGAATCAACCAGGTTGGAAGAGACCTCAGGGATCATCGAGTCCAACCGCTACAAAACCCCCCCAAAAAATACAGAGAGGCACCACTCAGAATGTATTCTTAAATGGAAAGTATTGTTACACCACATTCAAAACAGAAACCTCCCTTCCAGAATGGGCTACAGCTGTTGAGCACAGTACATCCAACTCCTAAACAGCAATGCCACGGGTCATATCAATGCTGTTAGATGGAAAAGGTAGTCAGCTAAGCCTTACAGATCAAGTAAATAGAATTATGTGAATCTTTCTTAACTGATGAGATGGATGTAGCAAAAAGAAAAGAAACAATGTTTGAAAAGTAAGATAAAAAAGACAAATTTAGTCACTAACAATTCTAAGACTTTCAGCTAAGCTGGACTTAACCATTGTAGGAAGAACAAAATAAAAATACATTTTATTTTTTCAGTCCAGTCAATGAGTAAGATGTATGCCCTAGAAGCTCAAAGCAGAACATCCTTCCAGATACTTTTGCTGCTACTTTTGATGACATTTATGGTGACTAGCCATGAGTCTTTGTGTTGAGCAAATGTTCTGCTTCTCAGGCAGTTGCTGGCTGGTTATGCATGTTTGCATATATCTGCTCCAACGCCTACTCCATTCTGTATGGCAGTATGCATCTCCCACTCTCCAGAACATGGTAGCTGAGGTTCTGGAAAGTCACTCACAACACATTGCTCACTTAGCATTTCCCTTTTCCATTAGTGTCCAGCTAGTCTAACCTCTAAATAACCTAGAAAACTTAAGTGATTAAAATGAACATTTCTGTGCCCCGACATATCAGGGCCAATGGAAATTACAGGAAAATATTATTAGCCACCCACTAATACAAAGAGTGATTTTAAAGACTCAGGAAGAGACAAGAATAGAAAAAGATACATAGTACAAGAAGTGTTACCATAAAAAAAAACAAAACAAGGCAGACCAAGTAAAAGTAGGGAGCAAGAGTAAAAGCAGATATAGGCCCTTTAAAAAAAAGAATGATAAGTACTGCTTACTTAAAAAAGGAAAACATAAAAGTGAACTAACTTTTCAATAAACATTCTGGAAAATGCATCCATAAATGTCCAGTAAGCTATATTAATAAAATCAAAGGTCTACAGTCTGCTCGGCAAGATCAAATTGATTTCATCATAATACGCCTGCGTTTCACTAAAAATAGAAAGCATCACTAGAACATTGCAGGTCAGTTTGTATATTTGTGGTAATAAACAGCAGGTGCAAACCACTGGAGGAAAAAAAAATAATAAAAGAAACACAATTTGGGATGGAGAACCTGTGCCTTCTTAACAAAAACCAAGACAAGTAAGCATCATACATAAAAAGCCTCATTCAGAATTCACTGTTCGATGGAAGGGAAGCTGTGAGAGTGTATATGCAAAATAGTTTGTACTAAAAGCAACTCAGAGAAGAAACAAAATTTCCCTGTAACAAATATCTATCTTTATTAACGTTGGTCATTCCTTTAAATAATGGTAGGTGGAAATGTTAAGAAAATTTTGCAAGCAATAATTTCCTGTATTAGGATTTATGAGAGGAGGAAAATCTATAGGTTATATAAATTATATATTTATATATATTCATACATATTGGTGACAAGTTAATTGCACAGTTAGTGTGAAATAATGCATGCTATTTTATGGTAATAATGCAGTAAATCTATTGGAAACAATGGAACTGTAATTATATGGTAAGCTGTGTTAACGATACCACTTTAATATCCTGATGACTGTGAATTTAACTTATGTCAGCATCGTACGTACCGTAAAGTGATATACTGCATTTCTTTCCATAGTATAATAATAAAGCAACTTAATTATGTATTTCTTAGGTTACAAATAGTTCTAGCATCCTGGATTAGAAGTTAAATATTAACAGAATAAATATCATGGGAAAAATTTTGGCCTCACTGAATTCAACAGGAATTTTCAGTGGGGCCAGGATGACTTTTGTCACATCTCTCTCACTACATTTGCATTAACACACCTCCGGTCAGATTGGTGTTGTATGTGTCCCAGATCTTCCTGACAGTCCTGTAACATGGGCTGGAGTTCTTCCTGGGGAGATGGGGTGAGGGTGGCAGTTGACTGATGGCTATAGGAGACAGCGGCTGGAGAGGAAGCTGCTCCTCGGACAGGTGGAGTAGGACCTCGCTCATCTTCTTCCTCTTCCTCTAGCTCATCCTGCTGCAGGTACATCCTTGCAGGTGGGACAGGACAAGGAATTTCTTGCTCATAGCTAAAATTAATTTTTTTAAGAAAATAAAGTCTTAAATTTTTACTGTGTAATTAGCATATTTGACACATGTATAAATAGTCCAGAAAAAAATCATTGTTATATGTGGTCTTGAAAACAGCTTAGTAAGGATGTACTGAGTGGACGTACACCACTGTCAGTAAGTGATCTCTAAATAGCCACACTACAGCTCGATGAGGAGCACCAGAATGGTACTGAAGGAAGGTCTCACTGCCAGCTTGTAGGGCAAATTACAGTTCAATTAACTAGTGATTAAAGTGAGAAATGGATGACGTATTCATTTTTCTTACCTTTCATCCACTGAAAGACTGTAATCTTCACTATTGCTGTGGGGAGGTGGATGTGCTGGAGGGGGTGGAAGAAGATCTGCCCAGTTCATGCCAGCTTGCTTGGGAGCCTTTGGTGTCCGAGCACCCTTCTTGTGTCCTTGACTCCCTGTGAATAAGAAGCAGTACATATTTGTAATGCTTTTAAGTGTCGCCTCACCACTAGCTTTGAAAAACAAAATATCCGTAGTCCTTCCCAGATCCTCTTGAATTCTCTGGGAATTTACTGTTGTGCTGAATTGGAATAAACTGTCATTCCTCTTTGTTACACCAATTTGTAATTGTAGCTTCTTTGTAGAACTACCCTACATTTTAAGCAGTTGAATTTAACCAGAAACTCTACATAGCATGGAAAAAAGCACATGGGATACAAAGCTTGAATTGTTAATAAATAGTCAAAATGCGATAAAACCATAAATGAATTTTACAAGCAATGTCATTAAGAGTGAGCTTCCTACTTCTATTAATTGTATTACAGATTATCATCTAAAACAAATGAGCTGTGGACGTATTTTCTAAAGTGCCTTTATACTATTTAATTGCTGGAACCTAAAATACAATATGATACAGATATGATCTATTAAACTTCCACTATTGCATTAAGTCACTGAATATATGTAATTTGTACTTGTCCACTGAAATGTTTTAGGCACAATGAAATTACTGGTTTTAGTCTAAATGGCAGGTGCAGTTGAAAATAACTGCTGGAAGAACTAAAATAACAGAAAACTAAGAAAAAAGATCGATGAAGTATGGCACAAATGTTTTCAACTATTATTACTGGGAAATTATAGCTCATAACATAACAACGCAGCTTGAACAGTTCCAATAACTTCGAATAAGACCAATTATTCAGGTGGTCTTGAATTTTAACTTTGGACACGGCTATGATGAGAACTGACTCTACCATTGTTCCTTGGTATACATTTTTATCCTTGTTATTGTTACTTCTTTAGTTGTAAAGTCACCGTATTTTTGAGTATGTTTTAGAGTCCTTCACATTTCTCTCTTCAACTGAGGCGTAGTTTTATATTCCCATAGTTAAGCCTCATACACATGATTAAATAAGTTGCAGTGAGATTTAGGAAGCTTGTTTTTCTCACTTCTGCTGTCTCAGATTTTCCATTCTTAAGGACAATAGCTCTGCTTATTACTGTCCCACATTAGCTGCCAGATACAAATATGTTTTAGCTATGCACAATTATGTTTCTGGTATCTCAGTATGCCAAGCAAGACCCTAACTATCCCAAGGCGACCACTATCTGCATTCTCTGCCCTAAGCACCATGATATATACTAGGTTCAGTACAATTAATTTATTACTCTGGTCACATTGCTTCATTCCTGCTGGAGTCCTTGGTATAGGACTATAAATTGTTAGCGTTATGAATAACCCTAATAGGTGTCAGCATGAAGAATACCACTTTCTCGTTTTTAATTTGCATGGGTTCATACCCCTGAGATGTTTCACGCTGAATTTCAGGTCTTAACATCATTGAGCACAGGCTCAGCACCACATCCTGATGTTGCAGACCTGGGAATGGGCAAAAGGCTGGCTCCCAGAAGAACACCCCTGAGCAGCTGGGAGAATCCGGAGCCGTGCCTATCTCACCCCAGCCACTGAGAATTCAGGTTGCCCAAAGGCTCAGCAGGCTCACCTACATTTTTATGCCTCTGCTGTGCCTCAGTCACAATCGGTCGAGATGGAGCACAGGTTAGGATTAAGGCAACTGGACTATCAAAGGCAACAGCAGAACAAAAGGTGAAAAGGAAAGTTATCCTCGATTAGTAGATGTGAAGTCCAGGGCACTGGTGACTGTGACCATAACTCACCCTATAACTGGCGTGATGTAAATAAACACAGGCTAAGCACCAGACTTACAGTAAAGCCCCAAACCAAGCCTATGCAGAGTTTCTGGTTTAGCTCTGAACATTTCACACTCTTCTACCAGAAATTAAAGCTGAAAGTAAATAGGTTATACCATGATGAGAAGAAATAACTTTTGAATTAAACCATATTCTGTGGTTCCAAAGCACAGAGTGCAATTTCAATGCCCTGGTCAGCATTCTCCAGTACAAAAAGCTGTCTTGTTTCAAGATTTTTACAAAGGACTTATAGATATTTTGCATAGGAGATGCCGATGAGAAACAAAATTTAACTTGAATTCTCTATTGTCTACGTTTGAATGACATACAAGAATAGTTTTGACATATAGCCACTGAAATCTATAAAAATTTTATGGATGCATGCATGGGTTTTTTTTACTCAATAAAACGCATAGGTTTAATTTTAAAAATGAAAAATTTCTTAAAGCAGTTCTGTTAGGTATCACTCAAATGTTCTGGTATCTCGAGTCTGTTTATGAATAATGTTGTCTTGGGTGAGTAGACCCAAGAGATGGAAAAGAAGTCAGTAAACTATCAGGAAAGTAATACATAAATTAAAATCATCTTTTTTTTTTTTTTTTTTTTTTTTTTTTTGGTGACAGCTGAAAAGGAATTTCTCTGACTTGCTCATCTGGAAGCCATATTATTAATCAGTAGGGTATTAACATTAGGAAATCCAACTTCTATTTGATTTCATGACTCACAATTTTGGACCATCAATTACTTAATTGACACCTAGATGGCACTAAGCAATCATGAGATGCAACAGAAATACAGGCGCCTGTTGGGCCAGTTTTTATGCTGTTCAACATTCCTGTGCTGTATTACTGTCAGTGGGTCCTTCCCCGTCATCTCTTCTGTAAGTCCAGTAACTAGTGCTAACTACGGCTAGAGCATCCAAACACCAACAAACCTAAGGTTTAGAAAACACTGTAGCTACTCACCAGATGTACTACTGCCTCTGTCCGAGCTGTTGTAGGATCCACCTGTATTCTGGTCGTATGACTGGTTGTACGGAATAGTTGGAGCAATGTTGTCATTAACCCGGTAATCTGCAAGTTTAATAGTATAGTTAATGCTACCCTTCAGAAACACATCTACTTTTATAAACCTGCTTTATAGCACAAAGTAAGATCTCCTGAAAATAGCAAAGAAGAAATAAATACATTTTTTTGAAAGGAAAATCATCCTATAATCATGTTTTATTTTTATCTTGTCTCTAATTGTAAGTTTAAGGAAAATCATGGGAACTTAGTAGCTCCACAGCAAAAATTAAGTAAAATGAAACGCTATGCACAGGGTTGTCCCAATGCCTCTGCAAGGATTAAGTCTCAATAGGACCTGTGTGAGCATTTTGCATATTAACAGACTGTCATCTTGACTGATTTTCCATGGTCTCTGCTTAATTTACACATGCAGGGCAACCAATGGACTGTGGGAGCTACTTTTTGTATTTCAAAGGTGACAAACTCAGGTAGGATTCAGCCCTGCATTACAAGGGCTGAATGACCTGCTGGAGCAACAACGCAGCTCCACCAAATTTGGTTTACAACAGAAGAGGTCTTTCCTTAAGCTTGCTGGCTCCAAGAAGATTTCTATTTACATCGGGTCATGCAGGTTCTAGCTACAGGCAGGGTCTTTTTTTTTTTGCTAACGGCTATTACTGTAAGTTCCTTCTCCAGTTCCAAAGTACTTGATATACATATGTTACTTTTAAATGTAGATTTGGCAATCAGATCTGTAAAACTTTATCAGAAGTAAAATACTCATCTGACAAAACAATCCTGTCATGGCAAAAAGGAATTATAATTTACAGAGAACAGAAAAGAGCTGAGTTACTAGTTACTCTTCATACGGCAAATAAAACTGCATCATAAACAGAACCACTGGACATAGAGTAGTGACAATGAAGCACAGCATGTAACTCATCAAAATGGTTATTTCCCATCACAAAAGCTATAGGTATAATCGCCAGCAAGATGGTTTTGACTTAGGAAATGAGAAAACCAAGATCAGAATATTGACTCACAAAATAGCAAATCAAAACAAAAATAAACAAAACTAAGAATCCAGTCCCCATCTGCTACAGTAATGTTTGTGATAATGTAAGCATGGGAAAAAAGAGCAAAATGATAAATTCCACACCAGAGTGTATTCTGTAATAGCTTCTCAGCCTAGTTGCATTCCAGAGACCACGCTGAAGCCCTACATACCGCATATGTTTACACAGAGGATAAACAGTAAATCAACACTCTGAAATATGTATATATGACTGTCAGCAGGCAATGCTTTAAAGGGGCCTTTCCACACTACAATATGCTAGAGAATATGCAGCTGTAATATACACAGTTTGAAAGATGCAGTATCTTCCAGGGTGTAAAAACCAAACATGTTTTAATTCCAAAACAGATATGTAATACACAGTTCATGAAAGAAAACATTATTACAAAAAAAATACAGCTTTCACCCTCTAGTAAGGAGCCACAAAAATTGAATTTTCTTTTGACATGTTTATGTCAAGGGAAGGTGCCACATTTTATATTGCCCTTTGAACTCCTCTGTGAGCAGATGGGTCCGGTAGAGAAATCAACATTGCTGTAATGAAGTGTATCTTTTTACTGGATAACTTATCACTATGCGATCGCTGGAGTTACAACATTCCATGCACATAGTTCCAAGTTAGAATGGGTCCAGTTCCTAGGGATACTGTTTTGCAAATCAGGTTATTAAAAGAGGTTGCATGGTAGCCTGGAGGACTAGCAAGAAATCACATACCTATTTCTTCCAACTCCCACACATTATATTAAAGAAACATGCCCTCAAGGCCACAAAAGTACATTCTGATGTTTCCCGTTAACACTGAAATCAATTTATTTTTAGCTTCTGGATCCACAGACTTCAGTCAGAGTAACAAAGGAATTTAGTTTCCAAAACTGTGTGCAGTAGCATTGCCTCTCAATATGTGAATCGAAGGCTTGCTAGGAACAAGTCTAAAATGAATTGGATCACTCCATTTGTGTCCCCAGTGTACAACACAATAAAATTTTACAGAGTTTGATATGCAAAATTTCATTCGTTTACATGAACATGTAGATTTAATTAGTCTCCATCCACGACTGGGAAGAGTGGGTTGACCTATTTAAAATTTAAGGTAGAGTATAATATGACTACCATGCATCTGGCTTATGAATAAAATATCTGGCCTCTGTCCTAACCAATCCCTTAACTACTATTAAATTTAAATTAATCTCAAATCCACAGGAAATGTATTTTATTTAACTCTTTTCTAAAGATACAGCTTGTTATTTTTTATAATAAATTCAGTATCTGAAGGTTATTGTGGTGCTAATTAACTTTTTGACACTGCTAACTGTGGATTTCTAAATCTAAAGAGGGAGAAATCTAAAAGCACCACAGAAGTCTGTAATTGCTGAACCTGAAAGCTTCAGACTCCCAGCACCAGAAGGTCAAAACTCCTCTGATGCCTAAAGAGGAGAAACAAGCTAAAAGCTCTTCACCTTTGTTTAATTTGTTTTGCTCCATAATGTTGTACTGTATGGGTGCAACCTCTTGCTTTTGCTGAACAGAGGGTTTCCAGTGTTTCTCATTCGTATCCCCGCTGCCATTGTTAACATTATTGCTGATATTTGACTGGATGAGTTGAGTGGTGGCATAAGGAGTGGGCTGCCCAGGCTGGCTGACAAATCTTCCGTCCTTTAGATTTGGACTATTGAAGGTTTTCATCTCATTGATTTTGTTGCTGAGGTCCACGTCACCATATACAGTTGACTCAGGCAACATCAGGTTTGTTTGCTTGTTGTCCAGCTGATTGTTGTAATTTGCTATACAATCGGCTAACCACAGAGGAAAGAAAAAAGAAAAGGTCATTCTGTTCGCTTACACTATACTTTCAATGAAATTCCCTTTAAAAATTTTTTTAGTGCATAACTATATGGCTTGCATCCATGAAGCAGAGACACTGTAATTAACTAAATAATTTATAGAATATTATTTACCTTATAAGCTACTGCTTCAAAAGTAGTGTTCACCGTTTTGATTCACTGTAAATTCAGACCTTCTGAATTGTATCTACAAAGACTTACCTTGCTGGGCTTTTCTACAGTGGCCATATAAACTTTCACATTTTTAGACATTATTCTCAAAGCAGTAGAGATATCCAATCAATAACTGTGATTAAATAATTTGCATTGAAAGGAAAAAGCAACCAAAACTTAATAGTGGGAATAACTAAACATGACAGCCACCGCATGTCATCGCAACAGCATTTAGACTTTCTTGTACTTGTGATAAGAAACAGAGATACAACAGATTTTTATAAAACAGACTGAAAAATGATTACACATAACAGAATTAAAGAGAAACAGCACAATGTGAAAGGTAACTCAGTACCCAGTAGGAAGTCTTTATTTGATCATTGTTTTGTTGTACAATCTTATATATTGGTTTGAAATGTAAAGACAGGAAAGCAATCTGGAGTTTTTGGTGGTTTTTAGTAATACCATAGTAATACCATTGTCCTGTATGCTAAATATATATCATACAGAGAGCATGAATTCATTAACAGTTAACGCATCATGAGATCACCATTTATTCCATAGAGTAAATCAGACATATACTGATGCTCTGGTCACTACTGTGTGGACCAGTGTGCCTGCCTTTCCATGTTCTTTTGCCTCTGTGTGACAGCAGCTCCATGAGCTTTTTTTCCTCTCCACATCCAGTCCACTGGAAGAATACTGAATGGAGTAACACAGTCTGTGGGCTGGTAGTTAGAAGGTTTAGGGAAATCAGTATTCAATGATCATTAAGCAAAAATTCTCATTTGCCAGCTGATTAATGCATCAATAATTACATAACAATCACCAGGAATATAGTTTTCCTCTTTTAAAAGATGTGATATTTATGCTAATGGGTTTGATTCAAAACCTGAAGTCCATTACCTGTGGCCACAATTAATTTACTGGAGAGGGTGCCAGTAAAACTAAGTACAAAATTCAGGATGTGACCATTATACTAAATGAAATAACTACTAATTATAGAGGATGTTCAATTTCAAAAATATTCCCTAATATATACATCTTTTTTTGAGAAATATTTCCTGAAGAAGAGAAATAAAATACTACTTGAGGAAAAAACCACTGATCCACATTTTCAGTGATTAAGGAACAGTATCGGAACATGCCACATACCACTTATCATTGCACATTTCATGCCCCCTCCCAGTTTGTGTTTTTTCAAAGGTTTTACTGTTTGATATATTTTTCTTTCTTATGCGAGCTGTTATTTATTGCTTCACAGTCTTCAGCTGCTTGATTTCTACTTTTTAAATGTTTTAATTTCTGCTTTTTCTCCCACTCACTGAAACCATGCTAGTTTTCCTCCTATCCAAGTCTATTGTATTATATTGAGCAATTATATATGCAGCATATTCTTCATTCCTAATACCTCATGCTTTGCTATAATATCCTTGCAGAGTCACTTATAACATATATTTTTACCTCCTTCCATTTTCAGCTACATCCGATTTGTGTGTAGCACAATATAATCAATACAGTATATGCAGTAGGTACATTTTTTTACATAGACACATTAGAATTCCTCATACAAAGTACTGAAACAAAACTGGTTTACCTATATAACAGAAGATTTATTCTGTTAGATTTTTTTATATCAACTACTTTTAGAACAACCTGTTCCCATTCTGTAGACTTGGAAGACAGTACTATACTGAAAATAAATTTAAAAAGCACAGTTACTTAGCATATTCACAGCTATAGAGGGGACATCCAGCTCTGCTGCTTCAGAGCATAAGCCAAGCCCAAGCTGACGTAATTAAGAATATTTGCCAGATTTTCCAGGACAGAAGAGACCACTGTGTGCATCTTGCCTGACCCTCAAGCTCATAAGCTCTACTTGAAAGGAAGGAATCACTTTGCAACACAACCAAGGTTAACATAAAAGCTAAATTGAGAAAGAACCCACTGCACCTCATGACAAGATGTTATAATAGTTTACAGCCCTCAAAAATGTGTATTATCTTCCTTTTCTGAATTTGTTAAGTTTCTGTTGCTAGAACTTGGTATGTCTGTACTTGCCACAATAAAGTATCTCTGTATCAGAAATCTTTTTACATAGGCATTTGTGGACGTGATATCCTCAAGCAGGGTAAGATACGAGTCTCTAATGTTAAAATCTCTCACCTTCCTCTGAAGCACCTGGCACTGGTCACTGTCAGACAGCATATTGCAGCAGATGAATTACCACCATCACATTATGACTGGTTTCACATTAATTACAGGAGGCAATGCTGTTTTGCACTTATGCAACTTCACTACAGGTAATCAGACTCCCTCTCTGAAATGCTGGGAAACGCTACTAGCAAAAATCTGCTAGAGATACTGGTAGTGGAAAAGACTCATTTTCATTCCTGACCAGTAACACAAACCAGGTTAAAACAAAAGGAACCTAAGGTCTGTTTAAAACAAAATGTTCAACAATTAGCACTTCTTCCAGATATATTTCCCCAACTGTGTTCCCATGGAATGCACAAGGCACAAGAGCACTCTGAGTCCTGCCCAAGCTCGTGGGAACTACCACTTAACCTAACATCTCATAATTGCTTTTAGAATGTGAAGTTAACTTTTTATCCACATGCCCTAAACAGAAAACCAGCTATCCAATTTTGTACAGAATGGCACCCTAAGGGAGGTTTTGAACGTGCAAAAGTAGACTGTCTTGCAAGTACTGTAGCAATGTTTTACTTCTTGCTTCCCATCACCAGAAGGAAAATCTCACTAGTGTCATTTTGGTAATTCTCCTTCTCCATCCAAGCAACAAGGATGTACAGAACAACCTAAAAATGACCTTATCTTTTTTTCAGATGCTGAAACAGATCAATTCAGTGTGACTTTTGGTAACATTGAACTTCGCAGGGGCTCCTTCAGCCTACAGCTTGCTATAACTATCCAAAGAGACCTGAAAAAAGGGATCCAAAAAGGGACTGAAAGCATAGTCATGACATAGAGGAGAAACTATATTGTCTAAATGCATTGGAAATAAAAAAACAAACAAAGCTGTACACTCTCAGGTATTAGAAGCATATACTCTGTAAAGAAGATTCCTTATCAAGGTAGAAACACATCTAACCTGGTCGACTGTACGTCGTAAGGTTGCTATCACTGTTTCCATTGCCAGAGGTGCAGCAGTTGATGGAGCAGTCATTGTGATTGTTCCCTGTGTTAGGCCAAGTATCTGCTAGCCATGGCTGAGTGGCGGGTTCACTGATGTTCAGGAGTCCTGGCCTTTAAAAACAAAGCTTGGTCATTTCAAAAATTAAACAAAAGCATTTTCACATTGCAATTGTATTCTTCTGAAAAGGTTAGATGTTACAAAATAGTATCACGTATTTAAAGGCTTGAGCTTTGGAAAATACAGCTTGATTCAATTATTTAATGTCTTCTAGTCTCCTATATAACCTGTTCCTTGCTAAGACACTCTGAAGTGAACAGCCAAAGACAGCATCAGTCCAGTTCACTGAACTACACACATACATTGGTGTGCAACCTTTACCTGTCACTTCAGTTTTGAGTTTTTTTAATTTTTTTTTTCTGGGAAAGTTGTATTTTTATTTTTCTGCCCCTTCTCCTTTTCTTAAAGAAAGCAAAGTAAAAAAGGGGGAATCGGCAAGTCAAACAAACAAAAAGTTGACACATGGAAACAAGATGGATATGTGGAAATAAGAGCCGAGTTTGGATGTGAATACTCCCAAATTGTTGGTGATTTAGGAAACCAAGGTCTCACCATCAGCTAGTACTACTGTAGTGGATCAAAGGGAACAGCAGATTACAGAAACCTCTGCCGCTTGGGAATATTTTGATCTCACAAAGCATACCGAGTGTGCAATACATCTTTGTTAATGAGTAAGTCACTCACTTAATCTTTATGTGGGTGGAACAGCAGCAGCTCCTAAGCAAGTTTAAAGTAACTGGAAATTACTCAACACCTTTAAAAATATCCAGGTATCAATGCTGCTTATTGGCTGCATTTCGAATAAAGTGTATTCCTGCCATCAGCAGAAAGAAATTGTATTCCTTGGTTTCCAAGCTGCTGAATTTTTCTAGTGAGTGTGAAAGATGCTCTGATGAATGTTTTGTAGAATCTTTGGTGCCTCTTGAGCTTTCACACTAACAATGCAATGGCATGTTATAAAGTCCCACATAAGTAGCATCCCCTAACAACTTCAAATTGCCTTTGATAACTAAGATGCTTTTGAAAATAGATAATTTTAGCCACTGTCATATATTTTTTAAAAAAAGGAACACAGTCTCTTTCATCACAGGATTTAACAGGCAACTTTCCATTTGAAATAGTGCAGAAACTGGTCTCCATAATATTAAATGTGATGCTCTTCAAAAATAAAATATGCTAATCCTCTTAAACTGCAAGCTGAGAATACAAACTGCATGCAGTTAGTTGCGGGGGACATAGTCTGTCAGTGCCACAGGCTTAAGTCATAGTCTCAGAATGACATTTAAAAGATCTATACATATATATGTATACATATTTCTGCACTGCATATGTCATCTGACAATTTAACTTAGGAGGTGATGAGGCTTGACTTTCTGTCAGGCTAACAAACCAGCCAATACACATGTGCTAAACAAGTATTTTTTGTAAATCTGAAATAAATGTACAGCTATGTAGTCCTGTGAGCAGGCCAGCTGATTTGAAATATTTTGCTTTTTTCCCTACCATTATTCTCTTACAATGAGACTACACCTCAAGGCATTTGGAGGAGACAAAGCCTTCCAGAATGTTTCAGCAGTTTCAAGATTTGTGTAATGGATTTTTGAATAGAGAGTTAAAGGTGCTTTGCTTCTAAAATTTACTTTGCATTCACACCTGTTGTAATTTAAGAAATGTAGTGTGAGGTATATAAATAGACAAAAACTCTACTAATTGGAGCCATTTAGGTGGAACTCTAGGCAAGAGATGCTTGCATTACAGCTCCATAGCCTGATGATGATCGGAGATCATCATTTCCAAAGATCTTTACTCTTTCCAGCAAATTCCTTGAATCCTTGAATTACTGTACTGGGTCTGGGGTGAACTGAGCAAGTGGCTGTGTGGGTGCCTAGCTGCTGGCTGGAGTCAATCCACCACAATTACCATTACTTGAATCCTGTCTAGAAAAGGGATTGACACAGAAATGGGTATTTTTTTCAGCATCGCAGAAGTGAGGATTATATTGAAATATATCACTGTGACATTTTGAATTCTCAATAATGCTTTAACATGCTCACATAACTGCACTTGGCAAAATCGCTAAACTTTTCCAAAACATTGCAAATATAATTTACAGAAGTGAAAACCTTAGGCTTGGAAATCAGAGTAAAGGTTTCATATGTAAAAATAACACTTTTTTTTTACATTGCAGAAGTATGTTTCATATTCTACAAAATAAGGTACAACATCACACATCCTGTAAATGCTATATATGCAAATGAACAAAAGAAGCATAGATGTTAGCACCTTGAATCAATTACACTGCTAAGATTGTGGCACTGATCCTTAAAACTAGGACAGCAAAAAATGATGCTTCTTCTCTAGCAGTATAAAAAAGACTGTACATGATGTAGACACTTCTGGGTTCATTTCTGTCCTCTGAGTCTATGTGAGTGTGCTTTGTCTAGCTTGCGCTATGGGAAGAGCGAGAAAGCACAGTGGCACAAAGAACACAAAGGATGTTAACTGCATATCTTTTTGAACAATCTTGTCAGGGAAAGAGAGGGTTCATCTCTGTTCTCTCTTATTTTCTCACTATCCTGGGGTGAAGGCAGCAACCCAGTGATTTACAGATTTGTCCATTCAAAAATCACGTGGGAACAGTTCTAGAGGTTTTCCTCCGTGGTTTTATGGCTACGACAACACAGCAGCATACAGCGCTGGACAGAGACATCTGCAACTGCTCTTAACATATCAGGCTCAGCAACAGCAGCCGGGTAGCCTTGCCTCTGCACAGCATTCAAGTAGACAGGGAATGTTTAATTTTATACCTAATCTTTACCATTACCAAATTTTTGTACGGTCTTGCAAATTAGGAATCACAAGATGCTACTTGTGAAACAGGAATTGATATAGGAATTTATCGCCCAGCTGCTCTCCGACATTTTAGAGTTTATTTCAGTGTCATGACAAATCTTCAACTGAGATGCTTATAAAAAGGCATGCTTGAACGTGACCTAGAAAAAAAAAGGCGTGCTACTAAAGTGGCACTGCTCTGCCCTGCCTTTTTGCTCAAACCGTGATTTTGCCTCCCGAAGAAAACCCCACCTCAACACAGGAAATGTAAATTACTGTTTTGTCCATTGCCATTCATTAAGTAATAACATAAACCCAGTAAACATGTTTTAGTTAAAACCTCAATCTGGAATGGGCTAGGTTCTCAAAGCAGGGGGTTTTAAATTTAAAACCTACCCATTTCCCAGTCCTTCAGTGTCCCGTCTCTTGTGAGCGATGCTTTAACTGTTCTGCATTCTTAGCAAGATGTTTTCTTAAAAAGTCATCTTATAAGCCGTTTATGTCTTCAGCAATTTTTTCCAATAAACATTTTATTTCTTTGTAGTATTTGTGAACCAGCTATATTTCTTAATCTTCATAAATGCCACGACTTAATTACTTTTACTCCCTTTATCAGCTGGCAAGCCAGGTCTTTATTTTGAAGTGGAAGTGCTCCCTCTCCTGCTCATTTTTTGAGATGCATTTTTTACAGGTTAACAAAGCTGAAAATATTACCGCTCCTTCTTTAGAAATCAACCTAAAAATTCAAACCATATATCCTCCTAATCAGAAAAATATATGGCCAAAATGTATAAATTAATGTAATAAATTAAAACCTGTCTTTGCAAGTGATTATTCTGCCATCACTTACAAGGACAACTGTACTCCTAGCATCCTTAAATTTAGTTACACACGATTCGTAGCTTTAAAAATAAAGCACATAATTACCTGCCTCCACTGCTTACAGCCTCTCCTCCTCTCTGATACGTTACTGAAATAGTGAAAGATAAAAAAAAGGAAATAATTTTAAAATCATAAAAGACTCCTTAAAGAGCAGTATTAAATTTGCCTTTGTTTCATTTTAGCTAAGACAATAAACGTGCATTGTTTATACAATAACTCTGAGTCTCATTCTGCAAGTTATTCCTTCAAATGTAAGTTTACACATAATACTCGTGTTGCTTGATAACTGCTAGTCTTAGCTCCAAAGTTTTATATTTCAGTTCTGTTCCGAAAAACACAAACACGCACATGTATCGCCTTAAGAGAGCAGGAAGCCACACATCAGGCTGAACTTAACATAACTCTGCTGACTTCAGTGGAGTTACTCTGAGGAAGAATTTAGGTCATATATTTATTTCATGAATGACTAGAGGTTAAAGCTTTGCTCTACCTTATTATTTTGTCAAGATTAAAGAGGTATTATGATTCTATAACAGACCTTACTTCCAATGTAAACAATGTCTCGTTACAGCTGAACCTACTGCAAAAGCACATGCTCTTTCTGAACGTTACTGCACTATGCTCATGGAACAAGCACACTCTAAAAGCCCACAGCAGCTTCGCATTTTATAGCATTTTACAATTGGATTTATTAATAATAATTTTTTATCTAAAAATTTAAATGTATAAATCTTGATAAAAAATGTCTGGCAGAAAGAATACTTCCTAAATTAGAAGGAACAGTTTTGCTAGCATTTCAGAAGCATTGCATATTAACAAAGTGGATGTTCACATGCATTTATATGTTGGCATAGATCGCATATCCTTCACAGGAAGCATCATGATTGAAAAGTTAGTTTTTAGGATGCAAATACACAAGAAGTAAGTGCTATAAATTCTGCAGGTTTGCACTGGGCTTGGCAAAGGGTTAAGGAGATTGCCTCCCTGCAAATGCTGATGGATTCTACATTTTCCAACTAGGAATATGTTGACAAAAAGCAGCCAAATTCTGCTCTTTAGAAGAACTCCAAACTGGGAGTCTGCAAGAGAGAGATAAATGCTGGCAGTGATTACAATAACAGGATTAAAATGTAGGATGCATTGCTACAGGTAAGTCTTTTACTGTAGGTAATGCTGAAGAAGAGGGACTGGTTCCATTTAAAGTCAATGGAACTAATGACTGGGATCCTGGATTGAAAAAGGATTTTTTTTCCTTTAAATGTTTTGCATACTTGGTGTTTTTTCCAATTTCTTCTTTAAAAATCTTAGTGCTATTTATTTTGCAGCTCTGCCACATCTTATGGAGCCCTCATATTTTATTTAATGTTAAGAACCCAACTGAGAAAACATACGATAGCTAACCTACCAACCTCTGCAGAATTTCAGTAGTGTGCTACAACTGTGATTGCAATAGAAGCCCTCTGTTAATCCAATTGAAGTAATAAGCAAAATAATAGTTTGAGTTAGGATCTCAAAGGACTTCAGAAACATTAAGGGCCACTCTGACTCATGCTGAACAGTAAGCAACTCCACTGAACATAATAGGATGACTTTTGAAACCAGATACTATTCAATGTGATTAAAAGCACGTGGGTAAGAATCTGACCCATCACGATTAGGTCTATGCAGATGAACGCAGACAGACATGAGAAAGCCTCATCTGTGGTCCAACTTGGAAGGATGTAACTCAGCTGCTGCCCAGAGGCCAAATTAGTACAGTGCTGATTTTGAGCTAATATACCCTGCTAACGTGAGTCTGCAGAGGAGGGGGAAGGTGGTTTTTACCCTGCCTGGATATCCATGTCCTGCAAGTCTTATAGACCTCTTGTGAAAATAAGGAGTTTAGAACAAAGGAGGAAGAAAACACCTGTCTGTTCACTAGGGCTGTAGCTGAAAGTAATGCATGCAGCATACTGGTGGGCACTGAACGTGTTGAATTTTATCTACTGTAGAGGAAAAGCCACTGAGCTGCCAGATTGTGGGACTGACTGAAGGTCAGCTCTACAGAACAGAAAGTCTCCCACAGACTTTGGTGGGCTATGGCTCAGGTTATGTCATATTTCGTACATTTCCAAGAAAAAAAAAAAGATTATTTTAAACCCACCCTGAATTTGAAATGCACCTCTGTTTATGTAGAACAGGATGATTATTGTAAAATTTCATAGCACAAATACAGTTTAAGGCAGCAAGCAAAGAAATCTAACTGCTATAACAGTTTGATTTTCTGTATCTTCCAAAGCAGACAACTCCTAGGACACTGGTTTAATGCAGATTCAGAGGAAAGAAAAGAAGCAAATGTTTCACCAACTACAATCCCACTGAATCCTTTTCAATTCAGCATCTGGGCTCTGCTAAGTCATTCCTCCTCCACCAGAATCACCTTTCGCATCGCTAGGTGCAGAGGGCCACACTACTCCATTGCAATGCAAGAAGAGAGCCCAGGCTGTACAAACCAACGGGATCATGCTACAAAATGGTATGCTTGCATCAAACAGTATGCTACAAAATGGTACGCACAAATGGAGAAAAGCGTCAGCTACAAAGCAAATATACACTACTTAGAAACCAAAATAATGATACCTGTCATTAATGAAATTGTTTAAAAAATCTTCAGAACAGCTGGGCTGGTTATGTCAGAAAAAGAGAAACAGTACCACAAACACATGCTAAAGTAACAAAGAAGGGGGGAAAAGTGCAAATATATACCTGTTGGTGTGAAGGTAAAAGACGGGACTGAAAAATCAAAACAAAATACAAACTGGTTATTAAGCTGAAGAGAGAAAGGGAAACATACCACATTAGTATAAATCTAGCAGACAGCTGAACATAAAACAAATGTATATAACTAACCCAGTAGTTCAGTCACATTGATATAGAAATAAAATTAAATTTGCAATTCAGGAAGAAGCTTGTCTCTGCAGGTACCATTCTGAAAAAAAAGCTTGATATTCTATTGTGCTCCTGAGGGGACTGGACTGTGGTTTAGCCTTTCGAATACCCCTCAGTTTGGTATCTTAAGTTTTTCTGAAAATCCTAGCACAAACAAAACCCCCACACTGTTAATCATTTTAGAATGCAGAATGACAAATTCCCTAACAAAGCTTTATCAAGGTTCTATTGAATCTTATCTGCAGTTCACTAAGTAAATGCTCATTACGCTGAACTAATAGGCACACTTAAGTATTCAGTAAGGAAATAATAGTAATATAAAGGAACAAAGAGAACTGCTGTTTTACTGTCTCCAAGTCAAGAATGGCACCAACTCTCACTGTAATAAAGGCAGTAAAATCTACTGCAGCAATTAATTTTTGTTTTCATAGATGAGACTGTTAAAGAGAGTTATTATCTTTCTTTCTTAAATAATCACAAAAAAAAGGTAAAAGATCTCCCTAGCTGTAACACCTTTCTACCTTTCAACCCTTGGCTTTAAGAGGGAAAGGTTAACAATGGAACAATGACATTGCTTGACAATCTTCATTCTCACAGCTACTATAAATCCTCTTTGGATCAATAGGGTCTCTAATTCAAATATAGAGCACCAGCATCTGCTTGTCCTATTAGCACATGCTCCCCCTCCTGTTGACAAGACAGTATAGTTTTTCTATCACTGATGGGCAGAAAAACACTAACATCGCCCTTTTTGATCTAATGACAGCAACGAGAAATGTAAGAGAAACAATAAAATGGTCACTAAAAGTAGCCTTGAGACAGAATTTGATCAGCAAACCTGGCACAGAAAGAAAAGGTTCTGGCTAAGAGAACAACTGCTTAACCTAATTTTTACAATACCTCTGATGTCTGGGGGGAGTCCAGAGTATCTCGTTATAATTTAGCATATGCTGTAGTTTTTCCCCCCTTTTACTAAGCCAATTTACTTCCAGGGATATGACACTAAGCAAAAAAAGAAAAACCTATGAGCATTTGCCCGTTTCAGGCTTCATTTGTAGCACAGCTCTTTATCTTGGGAATTCCATTGTATTTTCTTTGAGATAGGCCTTTTCACACAGTCAAGTTTAATTTAGCTACTTTCAAAAATATAGAACCATAGTAACAAGCTTTCATCAAAACAGAAGGTGCATTTAAACCCGAGCTATTCAAAAGAGAATCAAGGGTCTCAAAATTAATTTGCAATCACAAGGACATGAGAAAAAGTCTTAAACTACTCTCTCATTACTCTCCTGTGAGCTAAGTACTAAACCTAGTTTAGTTTCTTAAGGAACTGAGGAACAGATGAACAGAGGTTCAACTAAATGAAATCTTTATCACTACCACATGAAAGAACAACTTAATTCTCAGAGCTTCTATTAATAAACTCTTCTGAGTGTGTAAGAGTGCTAGGACAATATGTATGTGTGGGAGTAGTGAAGTATTTTAACAGATGTCAGGCCTGAAGCTAAATATAAAAATAAATAAATAAATGCAAGACTGAAGAAAGTTCGGGCTTGCAGTGATGACTTCATTCACTGCAGAGTGGCAAACTACTTTGCAATTTATATTTCGCTAAAGATGGCTTTTTTCCTTGAAGAATACTTTATAATGGAGATGCAGACCCTGCTTTTCTGTGTATTTTCATTAAAATCCCCACCAAATTACACAAAAGGTATTTTTACAGATACTGAAAAACACAGCTGTTTTGAACAATAACTGATGTCATTAAAGTAACCATTTTTAAGGACAAATTGTATGCCTTTTGCTTAATCATAGGTACTGCTGAAAGCATAGTGATGTTAGTTTGATAGAGCCGTAGTAAGGCGGTATGGCAGCATGCTATTAGTAAAACAAAACAGCGCAGGCCAATGCAGCAGTATGTCAGGGTCTGACTTATCTAGGAAATCCTAGCAGAACAAAATCAAAGGTGAAATTCATCCCTGATTTCTGTGGTTACAACTCCACTACAACCACTGTGCCTGAAGCGTACCGCGAGCATTGATACTTTAATAGTACGGAGGACACATAAACTCTGCAATACTCCAGAACTACTTCCATGTTTCCACTCACTCAGTTGCTATTTTGAGCACTGCTTCTTTTTCCTAGCAACACAATGCTACTGTTTAAAAACATTTGAGTTGTATTTGCCTGTCTTGCCCATCACACATTCATTCCTGAAGTGACTGAAGAACGTAAATCTCATGACACCTTTCATACATTAAGATGTGTGCCCCTTTTAAGCCTAGGTCTATATTTTGATTGCTAAATATCAAACATTCTCCCTCTATTCCTTCAAAAGCAGGATCTCCCATTTTCTGATTCATTCCAGAATTTACAGTTCTCACTCTACGAGTGCCTATGAGGTACAGCTTTGAGATGTAATGAATGAACTGTAGCTTATTGAATTCAGCTTTACTTCGGGGCTTAATCAAAAGATGATTGAATCAGAAAAAATCAAGTTTTTATTCCAGAAGATCTTCCACATAGAGGTCCTAGTTTTGTTTGTCAAAGAGTATACTGTAAAGTACTGCTTGCCCACTGACAAGCTGATATAAAAGGTATCAATAACATGAAAATGAGGGGTGCTTTAAGTTAGTCCCACTGCTGCCATTCTAACCGAATGCAGATGCAAGATGTGATAGCCCCAGAGTTCAGTCCCAAAGAAGGGTCTCACAACAGCATTTATGAAAGAGTCTTGGAAAGTATTATTGGCTGTTGTGCTTTCACAAACAGCCACTTCACCACATCCCCCTGGAATTCAAGGAAATTCAAGTACATACACCAAAAGCGTTACTGTAATGTACACCACTGTTAGTATTCTTAGCAGCAAGCAAAGGACCGAAACAGGAGGGACAATGAACTACCATCCACTTGGCTCCTTTTCAGATGGTACAGTGTCAGGTAGCAAGGGCATATTGGAAGCTCCAGGCCTTAAATCCATTTTTACATTTCCCACTTGTAGAGGTATCTTTATGAAAAGCTAGTCTAGATGTTTTGCTAAAGGCTTATCCTTTAAAGCCAGGTTTAACACGTTATGTAAATACTGTTGCTTTCTGCATTGGCTCCTGATCCACACTTCCTGCAAGTACTGAAGTACTTTGATAATTCCTGCATTGAGTCTTAGAAGAACAAGAGACTGACGATAAAGTAAATAGCCAGTAAACAGGCATTCAGCAGCCAGTGGACTGAAATATATAATACGGCACCTTTTCTGATACCAGCATAAGTACTAGTGAGTCCATTTCGCTTCTTCCTGTGGCGATATAACCAGATGCTGAAGACCATAAGGATAATCCAACAGGCTGCACCAATTCCAGCAATAAAGGCAGGCTGCTTTACTACATCAGAAATCTGCTGGGCTAAACTGACTTGATCTTCTGAAGACACAGGGTTTCCATGAGAATCTGAAAAAAAGACACCAAAAACAGCCCATTAATTCAAATGAACAACTGTAAAAGGCAGCATAAAAAGAACAGACAGTTTTTCAAGATAAAATCCTTAAGACTGCTCTTCAAAATCTCTTTTTACTGGTCTAGACAGAAATGGTTTGTTTTCCATGCAAGACAGGTAATTCCAACTTCACTGACTTTTTTGTTTGTTTAAGAAAACCGCTAAAATCAGGCCACTAGGCATACAAAGAGAAAGTTAGGCTCATAAATTTCAAATTTGGGCACTGCTATTTTTTTTTTTATTTTTATTTTAGCAAAGCAACACCAGCTTCAGAAAATTATTCAGAAAGTCAGCAAAGAACACAGAAAGTAAAAGAAAGCTCAAGCATGAAACATGCGTAGTCTGTTCTTCGAGCTCTGTGAATGGATAGAAGTCAGCTACCCAAACCTGCACTCTCCTAACTGAAAACCACAGAAGAATTACAAATTTGAAGTACATTCACATGAAGTTGACATTGAGGGATACATTTTAATTTAGCAGTTCCTGACAGATGACTTAAACCTTGTATTACACAGTCTAACATACTCTTTGCAGTCTCTCACTTTGGCCTCAATTAAAAAAGACTGAATATTTAAAAGTACGTAAAGAAGTAAAAGTACAAAATAACCAATCCTGCCCTCTTGATGTGGATGAAAAAAACTAAAGCATAACTAAAAATGAAGTTATGAATTGGTAAAAATAGTCAAGCAGTCTCATTATTACTGAACAAGCAGCCCTTTTCAGAAACAGTTTATCCTTAAATACCCCACATCAAAATAAAGAACATGTATTTTTCCACACACCTTTGATTTTTTATAAACAGACAAAGCACCTGTAAGAATCAGTCTTTTCTGCTCTTTCTGTATTGAACTTTTGTAAGAACCTTCTAGGAACAGCAGTAAGAATATCCAATCAGTGACCAACGCTTTCTAACTGAAATGAAGTAACTCAAAGACAAAACACTGCCTCCCTGATTTTTTACCACTACAGTGAGCACTTACTGGAAATTTCATTACTGCTCAGGTTGAGGGCAAGAATTCGAAACCTTTTCTCACAGCGGATATTGCTTTACACATTCCAAAGCTTAGTCTTTGAATACCCATTTTTACTCTTGTGTAAATCCAACAGTTAGTTACTTTTTACTACGGCATCAGATTCAGAATGAGATTAGCATTTTAAAGAGAAAGGTGCTGTTATTAATCCTATTAATATAAACTATGTAAGAAATGAAAACCTATTTACTTAAAAAAAAATACCTTTTCCCTATGGACTAAGCAGTGAATAGATTTTTAACTTTTTTTTATGATGACATGTCTTGCATTATTCCAAAATAAGCCTAAATAAAATATAAGAAACTGCAATACAAACTGGAGGTGGAATCACAACAAACCATACAAATAACAAACCTCCTCTGGAAAAGGATACCTTTTTGAATGGGAAATGGTTAAATTAATAACAACTTCTTCCAGTGAAGAATTCCAGATTTCAGTTTTTGCGACATCAAGGTCAAATACCTATTTTGCCGAGGAATCACCACTGTCTTTGACTGCTACCTTATTGGAAACTGTATTTCATATTTCAGGTCCCTTTATCTTCCGTGATCCTAGGTGCACTGCCTAGTCTGAAAGTTCACCAGGCAGACTCATTCTTTTCTTACTAATACTCCCTTTGTGTCTGCTGGGTTTATAGATTTCATGCCTATTTGTGCAAGGTTAAGATGGGTTGCTTCAGATTTTATGGAGACAGTCGAGTGAAGTTCCACACAAGTGGCCAGATGGGCTTAAACGTATAAAGTATACTGTGACCAATGAATTAAATCTGTCACTCTCTCTCTCATCTTTTGTCTCTTTGCAGCTGAGGCCATATTAAGATATGAAAACTTGCATCATCAGCGTCTTCTTAAAATGAGTAAAGCCTACTATTTCTGTATTTTTAAACAGCTACGCTATCTTGTACGTCTTAATGGAATAGAACAAAAGATTTCTGGAGAACCTATGGTCCTGAATAAATTCAGAAGACTGATAAACATTGTTTCTCTAATCCTTCAAATATATATATTTAAAACAAAAAATCCAGGGGGAAAAATAATCACAAACTCAAAAGCCAAATAAGAATGTTTTTTAAACATGTCAACAATGCAGCCATACAGAAGGATAGTATTTTTATATATACAAACATTTTGCATTGCTCAGTCAATTCACGTCTGAAGATTACAAAATACTGAAGAATTTCTTTGAACATCTATTTTTCTAATTTTTAATCAAGATTAATTTCCTGGTATTATTTTGCTAGCCATTGCAAACATAAGAACAGCATAATAACAGATTTGCTTTTAAGAAACTAGGCTTACGGAACATTGTACGTGGGTGGGCTGTTAGAAGCATTACATTAAATCAGCTGGTATATATTTACACACATAGTGAAGTGAAAAATGCGTTATGTTTTTGTGTACAGACATACAAACAGCATCATAGAAAAGAAGATGGTAGGGCTTTCAAGATGCCACATTTGACCCATGTCCTGCTCCTCTTATAATTCAAAAATAGAAAGTAAGCTAAATGTAAAGCAAAGGGAATGAAATCTAGTGAACTCCTCATTACTAAAAATTTCCAGGAACAATATCTTGGAAGCATTTCTTTGAGAAGGGCATGTTCCTTCTCCATAATAGTCCTGTGAGATCCTGAATGATCAGTCAGGAAAAAAGCTCTTGAACTAAAAATGTACTTTTTCTTCATCCCAGGAAATTTCTGGAAGCTTTGACTGAGATATAAACGGTTCATAATCAACATTCCTGTTTCTGCTTGCACTCTGTGGGGAGACGTGCCAAAATAATAAGTGAACATAAACATTCTACAGCAAAGCACATCTTACTGCCAGAGCAGCAGCAGCATTAGCATTTAATGTACTTGAAAATGCCTCAGAGTTGTTGGAGCAGACTGATCCCACAACTCCCTGAAACCAGCATATTATCACAGTGACTCATCCCTTCTTCTTCTACCCCGTGATAAGAGCCTTCACAGATAATGTTGCTATGGCTATTGCTCACAGGCTACCCGATCTGACTTGTCTTGAAGCTCCAAGGTACAAACTTCAATGAAAACTCATTAGAATTTACATTGAGAAGAACTGGGACCTCTAATTCTCTAATGTTAAATATTCATATAAATAATAATAATGTAAAAAACTAATGTTTAAGTTGTTACATGTTAAAAGATTAATATACAATTAAGATTGGAATGTCAAAGATGCAAAAAAGACAGGGAATTCCAGGTTCACAGGTGTGCAAGCAACCTTAACTTTGCCCTGTATATGTACAACCTATGGAACGGTACTTTTCCACATGCCTGTCTCATTTAGCATACAAAATGTACAAACAATAAGTAGGATGTTTTGTTAACATTGCTCATTCTGGCAATTCAAAACTTGCAAAACACCTGGAATCTGCAACATAACATCTGAGTGTTTCCTTAAATATATGTGTATGATGCAATATGAAAATGATTTGGTAAAATATTACCAGGTTAAGAATATGCTGTTTTGTCTCCTTTCTAGTTATATACATTTCCAAAACTGGAAAAATATCCGTTTTGCACTTTAATCTTATAACATACAGTTTGAGAAGGCAGCACCAAACTGGTTTGGAAGGGCTTGCTGTGAGGGAAAAAAAGACAGTACTTTCTTCGAGTCATTTGCAGGCCACAAGACAAAAATATCAATAAAAAACCCTTACAACTATCACAGCAGAAGTACTTGAAGGGCTGGCAGAATAAAATCCCTGAAGGCATACTAGCTAGGTTCACAAATCACATCTCCTAAATGAAGCAATTAGAATAATAAAGATTCAATGAGACTTTCCTGTGTTTTGTACACTTGAGACATCCACTGGTTGAATAATGCACTCAATGTTTATAAAGCTGTGCAGACAACTCTTAATAAATAACTGCACACCATATATTCATACAAATTATGTGTTTAAGAGTAACAGTAAGTGCAGTTGTGGAGCTTCTCAGAGCTGGTACCTTGAACAAAATATGTTGCAGTATGTTCTAATTTCACTACTTATTTGCCAACAAGCACAGGTAATACTGCCAAGCTATAGTAGGTACATCCCATCACTGTACAAATGTTAGGCTAGAGATCAGCAAAAACAATTTGTTGTGACAATTCTCACCTTTCTGTATGGAGTATTTTTGTAAACAATGTCCTGAAGTTACATGTCGTGACAAGAAAAAAAGTTCTATCAAAATCCTATGATTTTTTTTCTCCACATAGTATTATAAGCACAATATAGTGAGCTGTGGCTAGCTTTTATGAAATATAATTTTTTTTCCCTACACCAAAGCTCTAGCAGTCTTTCTTCATGTAAAATATCAACTTTTCTTCTAAAACAAACAAACAAGTGGTTTTCCAGCCCTTGGAATTCCATAGAAAGCTTTAAAAAGTCATTAAAAAGCCAAGAGGAAAATTCAGAAGCCCCAACGGGAGTGTTTTAAGAAGACACATGATTTTTCAGTTGATGTTATGATTTTAAACACTGAAAGGTGATTTTTGAATAACAAGCAAGTATATTGTTGGCTTGTCCCTGGTGGCACGGGAAGTCTGTGGTACTGCAGCTCAGTGAGCTGCCTCATGTCAGCTGAGACATGCAGAATGAAAGAGCTTTGAGCTTACAATTTGTACCTGTCTTTGTAACAGGTTAAACGCATGCACAAGGTCAGTTATCACAGCTCAGCTGATGCATGGGACCATGATTGCATGCCTCAGCTCTCAGAGAATCCAATTTCTCCTGTCCTCCCCTCTTGTTCTGGAAGGCGGCATCTGAAAGGTGAAGCTTCCTCCTGTCATCCACCCGGCTGAAACTTTGCCCAGGCGTTTCTCCCAGGAGCACCCTGCACAGCATGCAGACTCAAATATGAGATCACTGTGCAAGAGAACAGGCTACACCGGGGAAAAAAACCTCTCCTCTGGATGCTCCGGAGCCAGCCACAAGCTAGTCTCCCATTTTTGTAGGAAAAACACATTATAAGGGGACAGAAGTTTAATTTTAACAAACAGTTCTTTAAAAAAAAAAGTGAATATCTAAATCACATAGAAAATCCTGGTTAAAAAAAAAAAAAAAAAAAGATTGTACTTATTCAAGTATCAGGAAAAGATTTCCTGAAGGAATAGCTGGGATCAGTGACATAAATGTAGAAACTTGAAGTTATCAGTGGCAAACACGCAGTTGTAGAGCACGTAGGTACAGGGAGTCAGGACTCTTTCAAACCTTCTAAAAGTAGCATCCTTAGTCCTCTTTCTTCCCCCTCCCTGGCCTCCCTTCCTTCTCTCTGTAACCATGTAATTTATTGCTGGTGAAAAGTGCCAATTGATGACATCAACAAATTAATTTTCTTTCTTCAGAAGAGCTACCAGAAAACTCCAGCGTCTGCTCCACCCCCATGCTGGGAGCACATCCAAGAACTAAGAATGCGATTCCTTGCAGGGGCTGTAGGAGAACTTGTATCCCAGGCTACAGTTAGGTAAACTGCAGTCATTCTTCTGCCTTGATGATTTTAGGTTGATCTGTGCTACTAAAGGGTACTCCTCTTAAATTTAAGTACTAATCTTCAGCAGCCTCCTGCAGCTGCCGAAAGGCCTGCAGCACTGCCTAGGTATTTCTTTATCCTGCATCTAGTGGCATGGATCTCCATAAGACACAAGGGCGTGTTGATCTGCTCGAGGGTAGGGAGGCTCTGCAGAGGGATCTGGACAGGCTGGATCAAGGGGCCAAGGTCAATTGACGAGGTTCAACAAGGCTACGTGTCGGGTCCTGCACTTGGGGCACAACAACCCCATGCAACATTACAGGCTTGGGAAAGAGTGGCTGGAAAGCTGCTGAGCAGAAAAGGACCTGGGGGTGTTGATTAATGACTGGCTGAATACAAGCCAGCAGTGTGCCCAGGTGGCCAAGCAGGCCAACAGCATCCTGGCTTGTATCAGAAAGTGTGGCCAGTACGACTAGGGAAGTGATCGTCTCTCTGTACTTGGCACTGGTGAGGTCACACCTTGAATACTGTGTCCAGTTTTGGGCCCCTTACTACAAGACATTGAGGTGCTGGAGCGAGTCCAAAGAAGGGCAACGAAGCTGGTGAAGGGTCTGGAGAACAAGTCTTATGAGGAGCAGCTGAGGGAACTGGGGTTGTTTAGCGTGGAGAAAAGAAGGCTCAGGGGAGACCTTATTGCTGTCTACAAGTACCTGAAAGGAGGTTGTAGCGAGTCAGGTATTAATCTCTTCTCCCAGGTAACAAGTGATAGGACGAGAGGAAACGGCCTCAGATTGTGCCAGGGGAGGTTTATTGGATATCAGAAAAAAATTCTTCACTGAAAGGGTTGTCAAGCATTGGAACAGGCTGCCCAGGGAAGTGGTGGAGTCACCATCCCTGGAGGTATTTAAAAGACATGTAGATGTGGTGCTTAGGAATATGGTTTAGTGGTGGACTTGGCAGTGCTAGGTTAATAGTCAGATTCAATGACCTTAAAGGTCCTTTCCAACCAAAACAATTCTATGATTCTATAAGACTCCTGTCTCCAGATCTTTGCCATGTAACAACCAAATTACGGGATTTTTATTACAGTATATGTAGATTTGGCCATGCCACTTAAGTAGAAGCAAGCAGTACAGACTATGAAAGCAAACCCCAACCACAAGGAAATACATGGATTCTACCAGACTTGCACATTTGAACACCCCCTGAGGCGTGTGATCGCTTCATGCTTTCTAACAGTGTCAGTAAAGGCCAGGAACCCAGAAGCAGGCAAAAATCTTACCCTGACACAGTCTCATTTCTTTCTTCTTCCACTTACCAAAACCCCAAAGTGATTAAGTTCCATTATAAAATTAACCTTCATTTAGTATTTGCTTATCATCAGAGAAAAAGGAAAAAAAAAAGTGGTTATGAAGTCTTTGGCTTTGGACATTGAGGTTACTCCATTATTTTACACTAATAAGTCTCACTAATTTAAAATTTTCAAAATCTAAGCCATCTAGAACAAACTTGACTTTGACTGGAAAGCTAGCTGTAGGAAGCTCTGAAAGGAAGCTGGCTGTAGGAAAGAACAATGCATCAAATAACTATGGGGTTTTGCACATATTGATGGAACCTCATATAAGTTGTATGTAATTTTGTCGTAAAATTTCTATTAATGTAATTGGGAATCATATGCCTGTATAAATTAAATAAGTTAAGGATGACCTTCATTTTAATAGCCAAAGAAATGTACATCTAATTTTCCAGAGAATATATCAGTCGTTTGGTCTTGTTTTCACATGCAGTAATTATAGACTTTTAAATATAAAAAGTGAAATAACAAGGAAGATCTACTAATGATACAGAGACAGATGGGACATGAAGTCCAAAGCAGCATGTTGAGTTTGCTTTCACCATTCTATACTGTAATGATAAGGTATTTTGATACAGGCATACTGGTAAAGCAGCATATGACTATACCTAAAGCTACTTTTAAATAATCTTCAGCTAACCAACAGCAAAGATGTATTTCTCCCAGATACATCCAGGAACAATGCCCCTGATCTGCATTTATGACAGAGATGTTTGGTGTAAATGAAGTTAGGAGGTCAAGATTATTGTAAATCATCTGTGTACCTCTTTTTCCTGTATTCAGGTTATTTACTAGGTTTCACACATAGTTGATACTTACTGTGACTAATTTTAGCATGCTCTTGGTTTTTTGCTTCAATAAAGATAAAAACTAATCAAGACAAATTACATCCCTAAACTAAAGTGAGCCAACACTTAGTGATTCACACTCCCCTAACATGTTTTATTATACCAGTCTTAAGTGTGAAAATTCACTTTGAAAAATCAATAATCAAAAAGCACTGCTGAACTGGGAGCTTAAAAAACCTATTGTTACAATCCCATCTTTAGAATGCAGTTCTAAGGCAAGTTTAAAACCAGACATGCCAAATCCTGCTATTCCAGAGATCAAGTAACACTATCTATTTTACTCGTCTTGAAAGTACTGCTGGTGCCACAAAAGACAAACGCAAACAAACAAAAATCATTGAAACCAATAGGTAGGATTACCAGCAGGCTTACCTAATTGGATAAACTGGGGATCGCTTTTCACTCCAGGTCCTGCCCCAGTACTTGCCGCCACTTCCACGCTGTATCGAATACCAGGAACTAGGGAGGGGATGACTACAGAAAAGGTGGAACCATCTACCGTCTTGTTTATATGGTATCGACTTTCATTGCCAAGACACCAAACCTGCAGGGAAGTAAGTGTACGGTATGTATAAAAGTTCAAAATTCAACACCAAAGGATAAGTAGAAGGAAGGATGATGCATTCCTTGCTGCTGGATAAAGAAATTCAGAATTTGTCACTACTCGAACATCTGCAGTCATGTATGGCAGTCCTAGGCACTGTATGAATACTGAAAGACACTTCTTGTTACAAAGAGCAGCTCCAACTACTAGAATTATTTGATGGGTTTATCATAATTCATTTACAGTTCAAGCAGTGACATCAGTGCTAATAAAACTAAAAGCATTAGTAACACGGAACAAATAAGGGAAGCCCCATAGCCAAGAATCGTTCACATAAACAACAAAGTAAGAGCATTCAGTTAAATGAATTTGCAATTCTCTTGTTCAGGAATCATTTGTCAAGCGAGGCTTTCGTCACTGAAGTGCAAGGGCAAGCCTTTCATCACATGACATCACAAGAGAACCAATGTCATGCTGAAATCCAAATACTATCTTTTTTTTTTTTTTAAATGGCAGCAAGAGGCAAGGATTGAGTAATCTGCCATCTTCTGTTGAGAGACAACAGCATGATATCAGATGTCATTTTTCGGCTGAGATCAGGACACAAGTCTAATGACTTCAATTCACCACTTTATAAATTACATCAGTAATATTAAATGATTGGGAGAAACAATATGATGATGTATTTGTATCTCTTTAGGCTGCGCCATTGATGTGGCAAATGCTTTTAAGATTATGGTTGAACTCCCAACTGCTATTAAAGGTGAAACAGCAGCTAATCTAGATCTGTGAAAAAAATGACGAAGCTGTGTTGGTTTCCTTTTTATTCCCTTTCCACAAATATACTGCTCTACAATTAATATTTATCCAGAAAGTTACATTAGTTAAATTCAGTACTCTATCTGTAAAGAAGCAAACTTTCCTGAGAACAGCAGCATTTCTGAACCTGTGCTGACTATACACAGGAGGGAAGATTTTGCTTTTGACACATGGAGCTCCTAAAAGATTTAGTACCAGATAGCTGCTCTTAATCCCTTGTGCAATTCTGCCACTGTAGAGATTGCCACGTGAGTGAGCTAGAGTTTCACGCATACAACAATTGCTAGGGCCCTTTCTGCAGAGCCCTTTCCGCCTGGACACTGGAAATTTTATTTCACTTTCAGGACATTGTAAGATTCTTTTTCCTTTCTGGATGCCAAGGATTGAAACAAGGGTAGTGGGACACTGTGAGGATCTGAAATGTATTTTCAGCTCCTTTGTAATAGAATCCCAATGCAGCACATACGTAACTGCTGCTGCAGAGCAGGTCAGAGCACATGAAGAGAAGAGAATCTCCTTTTTATATTCTGATACTAAGTAGAGACTGTTTCAGTCAGTAGTAGTAGCATAATTATTAGTAATATTAGTAATACTGCTCTTAAATCCTAAAGGATGGTCCATGAAAATGCTCTTATGTAAATAAGAACTCAATGAAGTGAGGAACAAAAGATTTAAATCTACATTTTCACTTACGCCATTTTCACAGAAATTGTTACTGCCACCTTGTACAATGGTGTATGTGCAAACAATAAAACCCAATTTATTATGTACTTGTAACTATGCACTTCTAATTCATAAACATGTTTTGATCTCAGGTGCTCACATACATGGAGAAATTCACAGAACAAGAATGTTAGGTTAACCATCAGGTTGTTCAGTACTTGCCATACTATATTTGATTGTATACCTAAACAGGCAAGTGAAAACGAACTTTTACAATGTCATGAAGGAAGGAGGAATTCACATTATAATAGACATATAATTGAAGAAAGAATTAGTATAACAAGAGAATTTCTAACTTCATGCTGGGGAAGGAGGGAATGACTTCTGCTGTGATTTGAATTTCTGGCTTTTTGTGTGTGCTACTAACACTTCTTCAATTAAGATGGTATCTTCATTCCAATTTATTTTATCCTTTAACTACAGTAGGTATACTCTTGCTTTAGATGCAAGTTGCTGAGAAAACAAAGAATTCCCCCACATATATGTACCTTTTCTTCTGGGAGAAAACATAGGATATAGAAAAACAAAGAGGAAAGAAAAAAGAGAAAATTTTACAAGACTTATATTTGGTTTTTTCTTGTTATTAGTTCTTAATCTTACATCACTGGTTCTGCATTTATTCAGTTTTTAGACAAAAATACTAATTACATATAGCAATTACATATATATTCATTTTGTCTGTTTCTGTCCGTGGTGAAAAGCACAAAGGAAAATAACGGCATCCACACAATAAATGATGTGAAACGTGCCAGTGTGCCATCTACTGCTACACAAGCACTACATGACGCTTGCTCCTACACCTGATAGCCTATTACCTCTGAATGCTAGGACGTACGTTAGGTATTATATCCACTGGGAAATGTGAATTTCCTGATTTTTATTGTTTCGTCCTTACAATCTCAACATTCCTCTCATGCAGTTTCTTGATGTAAATAATTCAACCTCTTCAGCTCAAGGTCTGTCTTTAAATAAAATAACTTTGCAAGTATTTTTTTTCCAATTACATTATATATCTGAAACTAAGCCGTAAGCTATTTTTTTACCAGTTGACCAGGTTCTGAAAGGCATTTTATTATTCTAAATTGACCATGAAGCTTAGTGTTCTCTTCTCTTTCCCTTTCTTACTGAGGAAAAAAAAAAAGCAGAATGAGTTTTGATGGCTAGGAATGTATGTCAACAGCACAGTGTTTTAACCTGAAAAAATAGCCAAGACATTCTCATTTTAAAAATTTTCTCAACAACATGCATTTGCAGGAGACTGAAACCAAAGATCCTGCCTCTCTGTGGCTATAAAGCTTACTTGATATCCACAACTAGACATTTAAAACGTTTGCAGCTTCCATAGGAAAAATAAGCTCCATTTACTTTGTTATGTAAATTATCCCAAAACAATTTGAACTGAAAATAAATACAGTGTATGTTGCTAAGTGAACATTAAATAATAAATATTTTATAATGTACTTACAATTTGTTAAAAATTAAATAGCATAATGAGAGATGTGCTTGTTCAAAAGAAAAGAAATATTTCTATACACTAAATACGTTTAGTATTACACAAGCACATTCTTTACTTGAAAGTTTTCCATTTGTTTTAACTACACAGTTATGCGTAATTTACTCAGATCTTAACACTGTTAATTAGTATCCCTGAGCTTTTCAACTCATGAAGCCTGTTTATATTTATTACCTGGCCAATGTCTTTGAGTGACAAAACGGTTCTCAACCAGGTATGGTTCCCTCTCTACTTGTGTGTGCATTTCTCAGTTTGTAATGAAAGCACGAAGGTAGCTGTTTTAATTAAGAGTGTTGACCCTTTGCTTTCATTTATGGAGGGTGTTTTAATTGCTTTCTACCATCTAGAGAGAATTACTAAATATGGAGTTTGACTGAAAGAAGTGATTTTCTACCTCATTTGCTGTGACTAACCAGTAGATGGAGCCAAGCATCCACGAACAACCTCAGCTGTCACTACCCGGCCAAGACTCCCTCTGCCAGGGCATCAAGGTATGCCAGCAGTACCTTATATTCTTGAACCATCCCGTTCTGGTTGTCCTCGGGGGGCGGCTGCCAGGTGACCACAATTGCCGTCCCGTTCCCATCGTTCTTAGTTACTGAAACACTCTGAGGTGGAGCACTAGGAGCTGTTTGTTTGGAAAGAAGGATTAAATGGTTAAGTTCATCACATGTGGAAGTGAGCTTTTTCAAGAGCAAGATGGTTTCTGGGTTACACAAATGCATGCTTTTATGCCTCACCCTTCGTTGCGGGCAGTTCTTGCCCACAAGATAAAATGATACAGAAAGTAAGTGATGTGAAGCTGCAAGCAGGCTCCTGAGTTCTGCTACGGTCTCACTGTGCAGGACAGGAAAAGTCACACTGGTCACCAGACTCTTCAAACTCAGATACCCATTACCTGAATGTCACAGTCCTGAGCACTGAATTCCTCATTGGTCTCAAATCGTCTCACCCAGGATCAACAGTTTTGAAAACTAAAGTCTATAAATTGACCCCAATAGAATGCTAAACCTCAGTTCCTCTAGTGTGTAAATGAGTAATACAAAACTTATTAAAATCAGGACAGAATGCGTTAATATTAACACATTTATAATAATGATTTATGTTTTGCATTTTAAATAGTCTTTCTAAAAACTGGATGTTTATATGATGCTTAGGTTGAACGCAGTTAAACACACCTCTTGAACCACTCACAGCAATATACCAGAGCTATGTGGCATTTATACTGGAGAAGGAAGAGAGAAGGGGAAAGGTTGCACATCCCAACAGAGGCACCAAAATCCCTATTCAGAGGCACTGGCCATCTTGCATATTGATTATGCCTGAGCAGCCACAAAAGGAAGAGCTTCAGGAACCTTCTCTTTTTAGCACATGTATGAGATGGAAATATATAATTTAGTCCTCTATATCTGTTGCCCTCATTCATCTTTTCATTTTGTCTTACTGATTGATCCAGATATAAAAGCCTTCTAAAAATGTGGTTTCCATTCCCTCAGCTACAGCGCTTTTGATGATTCCTGTGGTGTCTGCTATCTACTCAAGATAGTGATTAGCAAGTGCTTGAATCTGACAGAAGTCACTTGTGACCAGACCATGAACTCAGCAGGGAGGAGTGCACACTGCAGGGAAGATAAAAAGCGCATTTCCCATTGTGTGCTGGAGGAGATTTTTGCACATCCCTCTCTCTCTGTCTCTCGCGTGTGGTTCTGAATATTTACTTCTGTGTCACCAAACAATTCACATAATGATCAGTCCAACACAGTCTCCTCTGCCGCAGATAGCTGTTCTCAAACAGCACGCACTTCAAACAAAATCAAATTATGAACATATCAGAGGAAAGCAGGCCAGACTACAACTTCAAAAAGGCAAGATGAAGACAGTCTGGCTCCTACTTGCCTTCTTCCAGGGTCTTTGCAAATTTCACTTCACTATCTGCTCCCTGAAACTCATTAAAAAAAGGGCGGGCCTTGATTTCGTAGTTTACACCTTTCTTCAGCTCAGGAATGATAACGCTGTTTTTTGTTGGAGTCCTCACTTCAAAGATTAACCACTCTGACTCTCCATAGGATGCTGACGTAGGCCGGTACAGAATTTTATATCCTTGAATATACTGGGATTGCTGGTCCACCTGGCAAGACAGCAGAACACACAACACATCCTTTAACAAATATGAACCAGGAACAATGTCTGTGACACTATGCATGGCCCTTGGACTGTCCATTCACTTTATTCAAAGCAAACAACACTGCCAAAGCAGATGAAGGCTCCTTGCATTACAGCACATTACAGGCCTGATTCACCAGTGCATTAATCTGTTTGATGCTGGTAGAACTGTGCTGACTTCCGTGGATTTATGAAGGCATTAAAGGGGGATAACGGAGTTGTATAATATGCCCCAGCTCTGTGAAATGAACAGCCTTTACATCCGTGGAGTGATGGAGCTCAGCACAGGCCAGACTTCTGCCCACCCGAATCTGCCCGGCAGGGCAGGGCACACACAGGGAAAGGGGAGAGGGCGAGCGCTGGGGATCTACAGCTCCACAACTCAAGGTAATGAATACAGAGATCAAAGAGAGAGCCTGCCAACTCTCCCGAGGTGTGGAAGCCTCCCAAAATCCATGAAATGAGCACCACTTCCTGCCTGCTTCCTTCTGGAGAAAGCCAATTGAAAGGGCAGCCAGCTGGCACTATCTCCATCGCTGTGATGAGGCTGGGCTCTGTCAGAGGGCAGGTTTGTCCAAGCACTTCCTCCATGTCCACCCGCTCAGCGGGAGGCTCCTCTGCTGGAGGGAAAGGGCTGTTTTGAGAGGGCTCTGAAGAGGCTCATAAAACTCAGTATGGTAACACAGATGAGACTTGGAAAAGCAGATCAAAATGATACCCAGTGGTTCTGAGTGCTTTTTAGACCAAGGTTGTTTTATATCATGTGTATGGAGAAAGAGATCTTAACGTAAACAAGGGTGGGACTCAATCTGTTTGGCTATAGCGGAAACAGAAAGCCATCCTATAGAAGTGATCTCTCGTGGAGCATTCACTATCTTTTAACTACCAGTTTCAATTTCTGATGGATAAGAAAGTCCAGTAACAATAACAAAAATTTTTAAAAGTGCATCAGTTTTTCCCTCTTTTCCAAAATCTCATACAGTGATATAATAAAAGTGTTTGCTTGCAATTTTACTCCAAAAAGCAACACGTTTCATTTTTAATAATCACTTAAAGAATGCATGTTGTGTTAGCTGGAACTGAGGTAATGCTTATTTTTGAAATTACAGAGAAGCCACAGCCCACCCAAGAGACTGACAAAAACTGCCTGTCTGGAAAAGGTTGTTCTGTAAGTAAAGGTCAAAATCGTGCTAGGAACCTTAAAGATGTTTTCATGTTATTAGTTAAAACAGGAGATTGCCTGCTGCAGGTGGCCATACTGCAGGTGACAATGCAATTACCGTGCAACACAGCAGGTATTATTTGTGCTCTTGCAGCACCGAGGAGCCCTGGTCACGGACCAGGACTCCATTGGGCTAGGGCTCTTCTGCAAAGTCAAAATGCCTTTTGTTCTTGTTCAAAATGTTCTGCCATGGCATGGCAGGGGCTACACCCTGTGCTCTCCTACACTGTCCCTGCCAATATATTGATGTGTTCAGATGGAAGTCCTAAAAAGACTTCAAAGCTCACTCCCTTTGGAGCTCCTGCACCTGGAATAGTGATACCTCATTTTTTCTTCATTCTGCATTCTATTTTAAAACTGCTCTTCTCTGAATTACATTTTCTTATCTCATTGCTTGGTACTTGCAGTTTCCTGGGTTGTTCTTTCTCTTCATTTCTGCATCTTGTTTGCCAAACGCCTCCCACAGAAAGCCATTTCTAATCCTTTCTCTCACTAAGGCCTCAGCTTTGTAAGCTGACTTGAATCTTTTTCATGTATGTTACCATTCCCCGTGCTTCAGGACTCCTACAGTATTGTTTCCCTACTCTCTTACTTCCTCTGCTATATCCTCCATGCAGCCAACTTCCTGCTTCCTCCTGCCAGATCAACATCAACACAACATCTGAAAACCGTTTGCCCTTTTTGCATCTTCTCCCTAATCTGCACGTACTCACAGCACCGTGGGAAAGGATAGGTTCAGATGAAGCTATATGGGTTTGAGTGTGTTTCTCAGTATGTATGTAGGATGGAGGTACCACTTTCAAACAGAATTATGCAGTATTTCTCTCCACTGGTGACTGACAGAGAAGTGCCCATGTTATATCTCATTAGGAGAATGATACACTTCCTACTGAAAGCAGTGCAAAAGCTTCAAATGAAATGACTTAAGAAGGCTTTGATCAGTTCCTTAGCTTCCAGGACTCTCAAACTCTCATCATATTGCAAACAGCACTCTCTATGGAGATGTAAAATGGTGAAAGTGGGACAAAATTTAATGAAGTAGGAGAACAAAGCCCAAGTAGCACTTATTCCAGAGAAAAACATTTGCAAGCATACCAACCACAGAGCTTCTTAAAGTGTGACTCCACTGCAGTCAAACAGTACAATTCAGCAGTATATATAACCACCTCCATGATACAGATTTATACTTACAGTCCAATGAACTTCAATTGAAGAGGAAGAAAGGATAGTAGGGTTATGCAGATGTAGTACCACATCACCTAGTTCTCTCTGGACCTGCTTGTGATCCACACCTTGACTTGTTGGTGGAACATCTGTAATAATTTAAGATTCCATTCTCACAAGTATATATGATTGTGAAAATAAGTATATGTAAATACAAATGAATATATCATAAAGTATATGATGCTGTCACCAATAAAGTTTACCCTACGTACTTGCCAATTATGTACGAAAAAACTACATGAAGTATTTTCCTGAGCAAACCACCAATGCTTAGGTACTACCAAATCAATGCACTGCACTTTCTTTGACAGAGAGAAACAGAGGGAAATGCTGCATAAAAAAACTCCCACACCCAGAGATGTCTTTGGTAAATGATTCAGCAGCATCTCTTTATTCTTTCCTGCTGGGAGGAGACAACGTTCTATTACCCATTGCAAATTCCAAGAGACCAGGAAACCTATAAAGAACGGCAAAAGCAGAAGCTGTATCTTCAGATAAATTCATGGGCAAACTTACTGTTTTTAATTACAAAAGAAATGTAGCGACTGAATAAAAGAAAAATGAGTCGTGTGGATGCAGCTTCTCTGATGGCAAGTGACTTCTGTAAACAGGAGGCAGAGCACAGCTGAGTGCTGTTTGGCTTTTCTGACATTTGGTCTATCTTATAGCTAAAAGAATCGTTCATACGCATGAAGGGACAAATTCCTCTCAAAATACGCAATGGTACAACAGAAACACATATTTTCTGCACGCAGAGCCCTTGAAAGCATATTTAACTGAACTGGAATGACTGTCAGACATGTATAAAATTTATAGGGCAATCACTAATAGAGTGTCTAAAATATACATGCACTATGGACAGCAGAGTAACATAGTTTCTGTATTGATTTCATATGTCTCTGATCACTTCATTTTAAGCAAATACTATGCTGACTATGGCTAAAAATCATAGACTGGGAAATTCAGGTAAAGTATGTACAGTGATTTCTTTCTTTTTTTTAATTAATCTAATTCCAGATACAGAGTAATGCATTACATAAACTTTGCTGTAGTCTACTACTTCCCTGTCTGACCTCCTCTAGTGACTAGGCAAGATGGGGAAATCTTCAGGGGTTCTGCTCTCTGAAGAACTTGGAAATTTCCATACCTGTCTGCTTACAAGAAGTGCCAAAGAGAGACTACACAGAAATTGTGCATACGTTTATGTACAACTACAACTACTGTAATAAGTCACTGCAGGTGTGTAGATTATCTTGAAAGCTGAGGTTTGGATAGCGCAGTTGATGCTGATATAGAAGACATGCATTAAATGCAAGTGCAATAGTTGTAAAGCATGGTTTTCATGGTGGTCATGTTCTCAGTTTACCAGCTTTTGGTCTTGTCTAAATAATAATGAAAACTTTGTGAGAGTGCATTAGGACAAGGCATGAGGACAAGTTTCTTTCCAGAGATATAGGCCCCATTTGCAAATACAAAGCCTATGTCACTTTTAACTTTTATCATTCAGTTTCCTCAACATATTTACAATATGGGATTTCCTCAAAGTTAAAGAAGCAAACTGAGGTTAGCGTGTAGTCAGTGGGTGACAAATCTGGATTCTTAGCAAGGAACACTGATAACAACAACAACAACAAAGTCATTGCTGTATCCACATGTAGTATGTTCTGCCAAACAGTCCATTTATCAGAGGATTTCCCTTCCCCCATAGTTTGAAAGCATTAAAGAGAGAAGCTTCTGTTTGGAGAGTTGCCTAAATTTCACCCTGCTTAGAATGTAAGAGGAAAGTCAGTGGAATAATTAGTTCTCTCTTTGCTAGTCATAAAAGATGAGTCATCAACAATATGAATCAAACTATTAATAGGCTCAGCCATTTGCACATCTGTGCTCTACAACAATACGTATGTTTTCTTGTTTTGCCTCCAAGCTTCCAAGACAGGGACCATCAGTGAGATCACCTAAGCATGTTGTTGTTAATGTTGGTAAAGTGTAAAGATGAAGGTAGGTTAGGTTCCTGGTCTGGACATGCATTTAGGACAAGACTATACCACCCTCTAGACAAAAGTGAACCGGGAAATTTTTGAACTTACTAAGCTAGACCACAACTTGCACCAAACTGAAACAGTATTGGAAGAGAGCGGAACTGCTTTAAAGAACTTGATACTTGATTACATTTTTTACTGTTGATGAAAATTTTAGATATTGGTTGTTATTTTCACTCAGGCTTTGTGTAGTTCTCAGGTCTTCAGCTCTACTAGATTCCCAGAGGACAGCAAAGCTTTTCCATGCCATTATAAACCATTCAGTTCTGTGAGTGAACAGAATACTCTGCCTCATTCACTGTCAGAGTCAGGACAGCGATCAGTTAATTTGGGACATTCGGACCTGACACCTCATCTCATCTCCAGGAATGAAACCATACTATATGAAAAACGGACTCGTGCAGAACACTGCAGCCTGTCTGCATAATAACACATGTTGCCCTATTCCCAGGAACACAGAAATCACTAAATTAGGCTACTAAATCTCTCCTTTGTAACAGACCTAGGAACCTGTGCAAACCTTATTTGCCATGTGGCCATGGCTCTGCCATCTATATATCCACTGAAATTGTCACCATCAGGAAAAATGCATAATAACAAAGGACAGCAATGTGAAACTGGTCTCTTCCCATGAGAGATGAGAATGACTTGCTTTCAGACCAACTTTAGAACAAATGAAAAGTAAGGAAACGAAAATGCTTTGTCTCCTTTAAGGAACTTCCTTTCAAAAATGAACATATGTGTGCCTGTTGTTGTATGTTTGTTTCTTTGTTTGCATAAGTAAGTATATGTTCATTTTTATATATATATATATATATATATAAAAAAAATAAGGCAATGGGTCAATTTCTCCAGTAAGTAGGAAAAGCAGAAAAAAAAAAAGAAAGATGATCTCTATCACTTTTACTTTGAAAAAGAGTATGCCCAGTTGTTCCCTTAAGAATCAAAGTATTTCCACTGGAAAAATGCATGCTGCAAAGTTGCAGTGCATTATTCCCTGTACACCATCATAAGTGTCATTTATTTTCTACAGTGAACACAAAGTTATTTTAAATTTTACATAGCTGAATTCAGCCCAGAGCTGGACTTCAGTCATAGCTGGAGTCAGCAAATTACTCCTTCATCCACTACTATCTGGCCTTTTCTTCTACCCGGCTATCTGTAAGCATTGTCTCTCTTCCCTACTGTTTCACTTTTAATAGTAGTACAATTGCAATACTTTTAATATATTGCCAAAACCTCTGATTTACTGGCTCATGATCCCTGATTCCTTCAAATTTTAAATGTTTCCCTTTCCTAACGTAGCAGAAACCAAACCAGATTATGTGCTGTTTCTCTTTATGTCTCAGTCTTAAGCCTCATTTGATTCACTGGACATAATAATATCATTTCTAAGGAATTTAAGGATTTGCGTGATAACTTAAAAAACAGAGATTACTTCTGTTGCTAACAAGAGCTATTCTGCAAGATGTAACTATCTTTGGATAAGAGATACTAGGGTTCCCTTAGGCAATGCAAGATGCTGTCTAAGCAGCTTTTAGAATCGATGTTATAGGGAAATGCAAGTTTAAACATTGTATTTTACGATCTAGCATATATTACAGCCAGGACAGACAAACAGACGAAAGCTAGCAGAATTCCTGCATCTGGTTTTGCTCAGTCAACTTGTGACAGCCACTGTGGACACCTAAAACGTTCAGTATCAAAAACTCACCTTGAGTTTTCACTGGATCAGATATTTGGCTTGGGTCACTTAGTCCATATGCATTAGCTGCCCTCACAAGGAATAGATAAATTGCATTAGGTTTTAGCCCTTTAACTGCAAAACTCTCTGTTTTCACATTTTCAGCTACAGTTTGCCAGCTGCTACCAGATGCATGGCTAAGGATAAAACACACACAACAGCAGGTTAGCACGTGCTTCTTTAACAACATATTATATATAAGCATAAGTACAGCAAGGTCACATGAGACTCATATACCTGAAGGCCTCAATTATGTAAGAGGTTGGTGTTGCACCTGAATTCAAATTAGGTTGCCATGACAAAGTCACTGTATTTCTGCTGACATCTGTAACCTCGGGTTTTGATGGAGCACTAGGAATTAAATTTGGGTCAGTGGGTCTTGGTGGCTGCACTGGGACTCCAAACTCTAAGAAAGGAGAGAGAAATGCTGAGTACAGACAGGAAGCAGCTGTAAGCTAAATACTGTTCACATCTGCAATGGTAATTTATGACAGAGACAGATAACTTCTGCATTTCAATTTCTGATTTTCCTCTATGTATTTTCTCCATGCGGAGAAACACTAATTGATTTACCTTGGACCTCTATGTATGCACTCCATGTAGCTTCGCCACTTGGGGTTGAAGCAATGCAGGTGTACCGACCAGTGTCGCCCAGCTGAGTGGGAAAAGAGAAGAATAAATATTTGAAACAATCAGGCACTCAGTGGGCTAGAAAAGTAATTACAGCTCTCTATGTTCCCCCATGAATATGTATAAACATATTAGGCTGCAAAGACTTCGAACCAGAAACTTCTTCCGCTAGAAGGTATGATTTTGTGTGCTGCAAAATGAAAACAGATACTTACTTCTAAGCATTCATTAAAGAAACGGAAAAGCTGCAGATTCTAATTTAATGTTACCTATTCTGTAACAAACAAACTGAAGGCCAGTTCTTGCAGCATTTATGCCTTACTCTGCAGAGGTCCTAACAAATAAATTGAGAAGGAACTCAGATGACAAGACCCC
Organism: Nyctibius grandis; assembly: GCF_013368605.1. Taxonomy (NCBI): domain Eukaryota; kingdom Metazoa; phylum Chordata; class Aves; order Nyctibiiformes; family Nyctibiidae; genus Nyctibius; species Nyctibius grandis. Next base: position 10,376,879 of record NC_090659.1, on the reverse strand, counting down.
ATGCAACTGCCAACCTTCTGCCTAAATAACGCCTGTGGATTTGTCTGGACTGCAGCACTGGAGAGCATGTCATCTCCAAAACAAAGCTTAAAGATTGCACAGGGCCTTGTACCTATGGGGTTCCCTGTGTTAGTATAAATTTCACTCTACAGCAGACCCAGGAAAGAATCTCCATATGCTATTCTCATCCAGTTCTGAATGCTGGATTATTTGTCCATATGTGATTTAATCACATTTCAAAAGAGTTTCCTTTTCCCCCCAAAAAGAAATGCTATCCTCCTAAGCTCCTAGCCTCAGCAGATGAGCTGAACGGAAGTGCTCAAAAATCAGAGGTTCAAACTCTAAGCCAGTGTAACTTGTAATTGGTAACAGGGCAACTCTAGGGAACACAGTAAAGTGATGTATTCAGCCTAATGTTTAAAAATTACTACTTTTCAAACCATAGAAAAGATAGAAGAGAATATCCAGTACACCAAAACTTAAACAATATTTTAAAACATTTTACAGCGTGCGAGGCATGACCAGCAACACTGACCAGGTACTTGCTATAATTCCCTAAGGAGGCCAGGTATTTGACAGGTGGGTAACCATTTTAAGCGATGTTTACAGTGTTGAGTGAATATGTTTAAACTTTAAAAACTGTTTTGAAAAAGCTGTGTACATGGCTGTATTACTGCAGTATGCTAAACAAAGGTCTTCTTTATAAACATTTGAAATAATTAGATCATTTTAATCTATTAGTGCTAGAGCCCAAATAATTTAAGGATTCGTCTTACTGATATACAAGTTTTGCTTTCCCCTTCATGTTTTAAGTACCAAATAATTCCCTTAATTAAAACCTCTTAAAAGCATTTTTCCTTATGAAATCTGAAATAATGTGCCCTAGGCAGAATAAGCCAAGGTGTTAAGCATAAAGAATGAACTAGCTGAAAGCATGAAGTATCAAATATTTTAATACAATTATTTAACATTTCATTAATTCTAAATGTAGGATTTACTACATCAAAAGTGCCTAGAGGTGAAAAAATGAAATGAAACAAACAACAAGAAAACTTGTTTGCCATTTCAAGCTACCTTGGCATATCGGATCTGTAACGCTCCTGTCTCCAACTGCTTGATGCGAGAGTCCTGGGTAGAAATGAGGATCCCATCCTTTTTCCAGAGGATAGTGGGCATTGAAGTGCCTGTGGCCACGCAGTTCAGTACTAAAGTACCATCTACGGCTACAGTCTGATTCACAGGACCCTGTCGAATGACAGGGGGAGGCCGGTCTGCAATCACTGCCAGAAGAAACAACAGGAAAGAGATTTCTGCAACTGGAAGCAGTTTTCTAATCATCTAAGCAACAGTAGTTGCTTGAGGCTTCGAAACAAACTAAAGATAATTAAACAAGTAATTAAAGTTGGGGGCACGCATTATTCAGGGCAGGGTGCATCATAATGATGCACAACTGCAGAATTTTAAAATGATAACACAACATAGTACCTTCAGAAAGTAAAGCAGCATGACATATTACACAGTGGTATCTGCTAGCTATTCTCTAATTCCAGTGTCTTTATAAAATGGTAACGGAATGAGAAAGGACTTCCCAAATTCTTTGTCAAGGCACAGATTTCACCTGGTTCATCATTTACCATGCAGCAGGCCTGTATAACAGAATTCATACTTCAAGCATTCAAAGACAGAGAAAAAGGAGGTAGGCAGGCAGGGGAATAACCCAGCAAATAGGTACTTCCTAAAAAAAAATTGATTGTGTACCATCAGCTCATCTTGGTGCTGCTTCCTAATTGGGAGATGCCTAGCAGAAGGGTAAAGTAAACACAAAGCTAATGAATAGGACCATATTAAAAATTTTCACCTAAGAAATAGTTTTCCAGTAGTTTGTGACTTTTAGTTCTATGATGACTTAATCTGTAAATATGACTTCAAAGTCACACAGAGAATCCCACAGTGTGTTTGCATCAATTTTAATGCATCTTTCACACAATGAAAATTAAATGTTATTGATAGGTTATTTAATACTTGCACACAGAAAGGTATAAAGCAGTCTCAGTATTCACAGAAAAAAAGAATGATTGTCTACATGAGGTTTTTTTCCCATTATCCAATGGATAATCAGAGAAAAAGGTAAAAGCTATCTTACTGCATTTCAGTGACTTCCTCTGCCTGTACCATCTAACATGACATGGACTGACGACCTGAAAACAGCCACGACTTTAAATGACATAAATCTGTCCAGCAGTGTCATAGGAGCTCACGTAACTTAAAAACTGGATTGGTAGCTGAAATATAAAGCCGAAATTCTGATAATTTGTGAACTTCAGATATTTCTAAATTACTTTTCGTAACAACAGACAGGGTGTTAGTACTGCTCTTTCTGGCTAAATTCCAACTCCCATAATTTCATTTGCATGTTCAAATGACACTCTGTGTTTTCAACCGCATAATTTATCCTTCACTTCTTGCCCCAACCTGTTGCAATGTGCAGCAATGCACTGTGAGGCCATTAGTATCCTTCTCTGAAGATTTTGACTTTGAGTTTCAAAAAAGTCAAAATGAGCTTATTTTGACTTGACTGAGACAGTCAAAATAAGCTCATTTATAAGTTTGTATTTAGCTTTGACAAGTTTGTAAGAGCTTTGCAGTTGTCAATGGTAAGGGGCTGCCTGATCCCTGCTCTACAGAGCACGCTAAAATCCGTGGCAATGTTAAGTGCCGCTGAGGTTGATGGCAACTTCAATTACTTTTAGGAATACAAGGGTATCATTCCACATATCCTGCCTTCACTTTTATAAAAGTACAAAAAAAATTACTGCCCCAAGACACTGTACAAAACAACTATCCATCAAATCAATCCAGACCTTATAATCACAGTATAGGAAATATATTTAAATGAAACTGATTTTTTCCAAGTTCAGATGGCGTAGGTCATTAAGAGAAAAACACTTAAGGTTAAGGTCCTTACCTTAACTTTAAAAAATTTTTTTACTCACCTTGCCATAGCATTCTCCCCAACGGTAAACAAATAAAAGTGGATTAAGAAATGTGGCTTACCACTTGTGAGAAACCAGAAAGGATTCAGTTCTATTCCTCCAAACCATCTCAATCCAGTAGGTGTAAATAAACAATTTTATTCTCCAGGTTCACGCCACGTTTTTAGCACTGTATTATTTCTATGCTTTCTATAGGGCAAAGGCCTTGTTTATGGAAACTATTCTCTGACAACAGCTTCCCCCCTCAAAATCTCTCCACAGATTGCACTTATCTTCTTTTTTTTTCCTTAAGTACTAAGATTATTACTTTTCCTGGGTATCTTTGCTATTAAAAATATGAAGTATTTCTGGTAATTGGCAAGTTGGCCTCAAACCAGCATATATTACTGCCTGCAGTCATGCTCCTTCTAGCTTTTTCATCTTAAATTTTGTCCCAACTGCTCCTTAAAAGGAATGTATGATAATAAATATTCATTTATACGTTATTCTACTGACTTCCATACAGTTTGAAGCTTTTTTCCCTTGCTATATTGCAATATTAAAAAAACAGGAAAAAAACAGGTAAATGGAGATGCTAAGCAAATGGACACACAGTAAACAGGGATAAAGAGCTAGGCAGCAAGCAATCTGAAAGCAACCTAAACCTAGTGGGGAAAGCTAAAAAACAGTCAGATAAATTAACAGATCTGACAAAAATCCATAAACTGAAGTATACTTACCAAACACAAAATTGAACAATGTGTTACACAATATCCAAAATTTTAAACCCTTGACAGAGATTGCCAAAACAGGATTTTTATGTTCAAAGACACATGCAATACGCATTTACGCAAAGCAGATACCAAAGTATTGTCACGTCATCCCACTGCTGTCTTCAAATAAAAATAAAAACTTGGGAATGATAAAATAAAGGTATCATTACCATCAGTAACTTCCAAGTAGGCTTTTGTTATGATACTTCCTGCAACATTTAAAGTCTGGCAGATATAGTACCCAACATCAGATCTCTGGACGTTGGTGATAGTGAGGTCACCTGTCTGGGAAACTGAAAATCGGCTGGATGACTGAGGGGGCTGGTATGAGAAAAGCAGATTCTACAAGATGTACAGGAAAGAAAGTGGGAAAAAACGGGTTAAATAAATTCAAACATCAATAGTCTTAAGTTTAATATGTATGAACATATTCATCTTTTCACATTATACATAAAACATACTGCTCTTCCTATCTTAAGCATGTCTATATCACAATGTGAATAGCTTTTACAGGATTTTTTATGATAAAAAATGCTGGCATTTTTTCATTCCATTTTCATTGGCATTTTTCATTCCATTTTCATGTGGCAGGAACAGAATAGCTAGCAGAATCACAACCCTGAACTTCAGGAGGGCCAACTTTGGCCTTTTCAAGCAATTGCTAGGGGAAATCCCATGGGACAGGGTACTAGAAGGTAAGGGGGCCCAAGATAGTTGGTTAGCATTCAAGGACTGCTTCTTCCGAGCTCAAGATCAGAGCATCCCAACAGGTAGGAAGTCAAGGAAGGGTACCAGGAGACCTGCATGGTTGAACAGGGAACTGCTGGGCAAACTCGAGTGGAAGAAGAGGGTGTACAGATCGTGGAAGGAGGGGCTGGCCACTTGGGAGGAATATAAGTCTGTTGTCAGAGGATGTAGGGAGGCAACTAGGAAAGCTAAGGCCTCCTTGGAATTAAACCTTGCAAGAGAGGTCAAGGACAACAGAAAGGGCTTCTTCAAATACATTGCAGGTAAAGCCAACACTAGAGGCAATGTAGGCCCACTGATGAATGAGGTGGGGGCCCTGGAGACAGAGGATAAAAAGAAGGCGGAGTTACTGAATGCCTTCTTTGCCTCTGTCTATACTGCTGGAGGCTGTCCTGAGGAGCCCCGGACCCCTGAGGCCTCAGAAGAAGTCAGGATAGAGGAGGAATCTGTCTTGGTTGATGAGGGCTGGGTCAGGGACCAATTAAGCAACCTGGACGTCCATAAATCCATGGGCCCTGATGGGATGCACCCGCGGGTGCTGAGGGAGCTGGCGGAAGTCATTGCTAGGCCACTCTCCGTCATCTTTGCTAAGTCGTGGGCAACGGGAGAGGTGCCTGAGGACTGGAGAAAAGCGAATGTCACTCCAGTCTTCAAAAAGGGCAAGAAGGAGGACCCGGGTAACTATAGACCGGTCAGCCTCACCTCCATCCCCGGAAAGGTAATGGAACAACTTGTTCTTGGTGCTGTCTCTAGGCACATCAAGGATAGGGGGATCATTAGGGGCACTCAGCATGGCTTCACCAACGGGAAGTCATGCTCAACCAACTTGATAGCCTTTTATGAGGATGTTACCCGGTGGATAGATGATGGTAAAGCTGTGGATGTGGTCTATCTCGACTTCAGTAAAGCGTTTGACACGGTCTCCCACAGCATCCTCGCAGCTAAACTGGGGAAGTGTGGTCTGGATGATCGGGTAGTGAGGTGGATTGTGAACTGGCTGAAGGAAAGAAGCCAGAGAGTGGTGGTCAATGGCACTGAGTCCAGTTGGAGGTCTGTGTCTAGCGGAGACCCGCAAGGGTCAGTTCTGGGACCAGTTCTATTCAATATATTCATTAATGACTTGGATGAGGGATTAGAGTGCGCTGTCAGCAAGTTCACTGATGACACAAAACTGGGAGGAGCGGCTGACGCGCCGGAAGGCTGCGCAGCCATTCAGAGGGACCTGGACAGGCTGGAGAGTTGGGCGGGGAGAAATTTAATGAAATATAACAAGGGCAAGTGTAGAGTCCTGCATATGGGCAAGAACAACCCCATGTACCAGTACAAGTTGGGGGCAGACCTGTTGGAGACAAGCGTAGGGGAAAGGGACCTGGGGGTCCTAGTGGACAACAGGATGACCATGAGCCAGCAGTGTGCCCTTGTGGCCAAGAAGGCCAATGGCATCCTGGGGTGTATTAGAAGGGGTGTGGTCAGCAGGTCAAGAGAGGTTCTCCTCCCCCTCTACTCTGCCCTGGTGAGGCCGCATCTGGAGTATTGTGTCCAGTTCTGGGCCCCTCAGTTCAAGAAGGACAGGGAACTGCTAGAGAGAGTCCAGCGCAGAGCCACGAAGATGATTAAGGGGGTGGAACATCTCCCTTATGAGGAGAGGCTGAGGGAGCTGGGTCTCTTTAGCTTAGAGAAGAGGAGACTGAGGGGTGACCTCATTAATGTTTATAAATATGTAAAGGGCAAGTGTCATGAGGATGGAGCCAGGCTCTTCTCAGTGACATCCCTTGACAGGACAAGGGGCAATGGGTGCAAGCTGGAACACAGGAGGTTCCACTTAAATTTGAGGAAAAACTTCTTTACGGTGAGGGTGACCGAACACTGGAACAGGCTGCCCAGAGAGGTTGTGGAGTCTCCTTCTCTGGAGACATTCAAAACCCGCCTGGACGCGTTCCTGTGTGATATGGTCTAGGCAATCCTGCTCCGGCAGGGGGATTGGACTAGATGATCTTTCGAGGTCCCTTCCAATCCCTAACATTCTGTGATTCTGTGATTCTGTGAAAATAGGTGCAGATATGCACATATACTTGTGCAAAAGTCTTTTGGGATTGCTCTAACATCCTCAGTGGTCAATGTTGGGCTTTACACAAAGTTTAACAGGCACTAGCAAAGATCTGATATATATAGATACCATAACGGCGCAAGCAACTGTGGTAAACCTAAATAATTTGCTCTAACACCCTTTTTTAGAACTTACTCCAGGGCATTCTATTTATTTCATTTAAATGTAGATGTTGGTTTACTTATTTGTATTTTAACTTTCAACTTCCTAAGAATGGAGTAGTTTTTTAAAGAAGAGATGCTGTTTAGGTCTTTCTAATCATAGTGTTTTGAGTTCTATAAGGAGCCTTATAATATAGAATTAAATCCTATGCCAGTTTCTACATAATAGTTTTGGTATGAAGCACATGGTATTTTAACAGCAGTGGTCAAAAGTCAGAACTGCAACAATAATAGCAGAAGTCTGTTACATCAAATATGCTTTCTAAATTTCTACCTCTGGCTGAACAATTTGTGAATGAGAATACTCCAAGGTCACAGAGGCTAATTTTTCTCTCTGTTGCCTAACTACATTTTGCATTTCCAAAAAGCATCCAAAGGAATGGGACACAACACCTGCTACTTCAGCATTAGCAAACCCTATTCATTGACCTCCTTCTCCAGTTCCCTTGTTCATAACAGCATTGACTCAGCAGAGTCAAAAATGAGCCAGAAAAATAATGTACTAGACAATACTTGGCAAAAAAAAAATAGCCAGGTCATACAAAATACAAACATAGTATAGAAGCATACTTATACCACTGAAGATCATCACTTAAATTTGGTTACTAGTATAGTTGTCCTTAGGTATTTAGACAGAAACGTTGCAAATGAAGTAAAGGAGTCAATCTCTAAGCATTCTCAATTTCTCTGGCCTATTGTTTTGTAACACAAAGAACCCGGTCATATGCTTTTGCACCATTCATTCCTTCATTCACAGGAATACCAGAGTCCCATATTCCTTCTTTCCCTCCAATAAAGAATACTTTGTGTCACGTCCCTCCTTCAAAACATGACTCTGAAAGAAAACTGTGATTCTCTTGCTGTGCTATATAGTGTTTCACCCACTGGCTTTCAAGATAGATCCTTTACAAAGAAGCTGAAAATAATTTTCCCTCCCATTCAAACAAGGAAGCTGGAAGAAAAAGTGACCTATTCAGGTATGACCTGTCAGCCAACTGACTGAGTGGGAAAGTAAATCTCCTTAGTCCCAAACTAGTGTCCTGCCCCTGCGGTGATGCAGATTAATACCGGAAATGGTTTAGTTAGCCAGATGCACACAAACATGTGGCAAACTAACATCTGCACCATGAACCCAGAGCCAAACTTTCTGAAAATCTGGGAGTGTTCAGGAGTTCAAACAAACTTCAGCAATATTCATCTTTTAATGTCTTTAAAATTTCTCCCTGTTAGGTGAAAAAGATATTCATAGGAGTGAAACACGGAATGTTTCTAGTTTTTTCATAGATTTATTTTTACATTCATGGAGAAAATGGGTGACTGAGTAAAACACAGATATTCCTTCTAGGAAGGTTGACATCACCTAGCATGCATGTGACTTAGAGAAGAAATATCCAGCATCTCCAAGCTCTAGACCTAATTTTCACATCTTAAAAACAATAATTAAAATATTTTTCTTTCGTGTGACATCATCTCTTCAGGAAACTATCAGGAAGAAGGGACAGGAAGTCTGTTTTACCTGACTTCCCTCTCTCCGCCAAAAGATGGCTGGCTGAGGGTTTCCAGTTGCTTCACACTGGAAAGTCACTGTTCTCCCCAGTGCAGCTACCTGATCTCGAGGCTTTACAACAAACTGTGGAGGCTCTGAAAGAGAAAAATACCAAAAGAAAAAATAAATCACACTGCTATCAGAAGACCAAAGTTAGCCTAACTGAAAGCCACAATTTGCCTACTAACTTTAAATGGTATAAAACAAAGGAGAGGCAGCGCAAAGACACATCAGTCTCTAACAGCCACAGCTTCAGCATCACTCAGATCACGTTTTCTGTTGCTGGACCTCCCAATTAAAACTCTGACTGTGCATCACTTGCTTTTATTAGCAACCACTTATACAAGAAAGTAAGTCCTACCGACTTAATGGGACAATTGCAGAGCAACAGTCACCTGATATGAACAAATTTGTTACAATTTGTTTCTTTAAAGAAGGAGTACGCTACAAGTCATACAATCATAGTATATCTCAAGTTGGAAGAGACCCATAAGGATTATTGAGTCCAGCTCCCTAGAATGGATTCAGAATGGAGAAATCTTTGAGGGACAACTGGCCCCCAGGCCACACTTTGTCAAGGGCTGCGGTAAACACTGTTGAGTAACTATGAATTCAGGCTTACATGCACTAAAGTCATCGTCTTTGATTTAGGAAAGCTGAGGAGAGAAAAAGCCCTTAGTTGCTTATGTAAGAAACTTTTGATGTAGTTGGGCTCTCAGCAAAATTTTAAATCAAAAGCCTCCGAAATACTATTGAACAAATTGTAACCATTTAAAACCTTCAGTCCAATTACTGAAGAGGAATGAATTTAAAGGAACAGCAGAGCTAAATGTCTTCCTAATTTACATAGGCAAAGGCATGTTCAAACATATATGCAAATGAAGGCAAATTTGAAACATCTGCTGAGCCTAACATTATAAATACTGCCAGCATTGTCCAAACTGTTTGATTTACACAGACTTCAATAACCCCTTCATCCAGCAGTAAATAGAATGTCAAAAAATCATGTCAGTCACATTAAAAAAAAATCAGCATAGACGACAGCATTAGCTATCTTGATGGGGCTAGCACAGAAAAAAAATCTAGCTTGTTTTATAGGCTGTTAACTCGCATTTCTTGAAAAATATGCACTAAATGAAAGTCCTTTTATTTATTCATTTCCAATTCCTTCTGATCATCTGTCCAAAACTAATTATTCTCTCCCTCTTCTTTGGGTTGAGAATAAAGGGGATGTTTTGAATCCGACTAATAACTCAAATGTTTTTGGTGTTTGGTATTTTTTTCCTTTCAAACATTTCTGTATTTACATGATTTTCCTTTAAAAAGTGTGTGAATCATAGAATTTGAAGATATCACTCAATGTGTTTTATAAAAATCAAGTAATTGTGGATTTATCTAGAATGAACTCAATAACACTCAAAGTCCTTTCTAACATATTGCTTTCAGTGTTCATGTGGGCCAATACTTTCAGTCATCTGTTCCTCATGCCTTGCCTCTCTGCTCCCTATTGAGTTCATATTAGAATATACTCCTCCTATGACCCTCCTGCTTTGGGAGGAATTTTTCAAGCACAACACATTATTATTTACCTTTGGATGCAAATGCTACCCTCTTGAGAATTTCCTTAGGTAAGAAACTACCCACAGTGAAGGTGAGATTGACCTACAGTAATTAGCAGACTTCAAAACATCTAGCTCTGAAACATTCAATCAATATCTTGGAAGAAGATGTGGAAAGACTTTGACATGACAGCATGTTTAATTTAGAATGGAAGGTGAAACCATTGGGGGTTTGCCACAGGGTTGTAAGGTATGATGGGGAAAATGGAGATGAGGGTGAAGCACCTTTGTTATGCTCTTGGATTCTAATAGCAAGAATAAATTTAGCATATAGTTAAATCTAGGGCTTGGCTTGTTCTATACTAGTCTGTGACACAATGTCACAGAAAATGGAACTAAGGGTTTCTAAATCCTGTGCTAGTGCAGAAATATCTGAATGCTTATGATTCTAGTACCTGAAGATGACCATTCAGGGATTACTGAACACAAAAAATGAGGGGAAATTAAGTCTTTTAGGTAACCATGGTAGAATTTATAAAAGGTAAATAGGTATATGTTTCTCTAGATATTATTCTAAATATGTATTTTGTATGTATATCTAATTATATATGTGCTTTATGCATATGTGTGTTCTAAATCTATTGCCGTTAAGGTACATAATAAAAATCCTATTAGCTTCAATGTCAGAAGAATTAAAACAGGGTTAAGTGAAACTTTGTTATTAAATTCCATGCAATGTTCACTGTACTGGAAGCATTTTCACTGTCTTTTTTTTTAACTTCAGTTTGCTTTCACACCTTGGGTCACAAATGTGTGGTATGTGCTGAATATACTGTAAAAGATGCTGAAATAATAAACCACTTAAGGAAAGAACAACTTCTATCCTTGAGACCTTTAAAACAAAAATAATTTTTTATAGAACACTTTGAAGTTCAACTAACGCAGTCACTGAAGAAAGAAGACATTAGGATTTGACTCCTTACATCATGTAAAAACAGACAGAAAGTTAGCAACCCATTACCTTTCTCTTTGCCATAAAGTTACCCATACTTCATGCAGAATTTATTCTGTGCGATGTGTCTTGTCAATAACAAGTAAAAGATGGGAGCTGACTGGTTGAAGGACATGGAAGGGGATGGATGGGAAGGGGAGGAGAAGTTCCCGTCACAGTGATACGATGACTAGAAGATGGCCAATAAAATTTCAACTTACCAGACACAACTAAAAACAAAAACAAAACAAAAAGAAAACATGGAATAAATAAAATTGAATAGCATGAAACAAAGCAAAGAATAAAGCAAAATTAAAAAAAAAGTAAATAAAAAGGACCCTTGGTAAGGACCCTAGAAAGTACACATATATTCTGACATATGAAAAATAGGTTTAAAATGTTGAACCACATATTTTTTATTTTATTTTTAAGCAGAAGTCTCTATCAAATACTGAAAGCAGGCTGTAGAGGAAAAGGGATAACAGACTGAAATAACGGTCAGGCAACCTGAGTTCTACTCCAAGCCTATCCAATGAACTGTTGTGTAACCTTAAGTAAAATTTTTTTTCATATTATCTTTATTTCTCTGCATCAAGAGCTTTCCATGGTAAAATTAACTTGAAATCTCCAGTAAATATTAATCTTCAATATTGCTGAAATGGAACAGTGACATTAAAATCCTTTCTAAAGCATCCAAACATCTACAAATGGAAAATACTTTTCTGAGGCAAACAGCTATTACGAAGGAAATTTATTAAAAAATAATAATATGCTGAGGCATTTAGCCCACACACCAATCTCTTTAGAATAAGAACGCTGTATCAAGGTCATAATGCTCATTATTAAACTGTAAATGCAAACTAAACCAAAATTAAAATGAATTTGAAAAGATTCTTAACCCTTTTCTTTCCCCACCCCAAACCTCAATTTTGCTAAAATATTCAAAACCAGAGATTTATTGCAAAATATTAGATTTTTCAATAGAAATTGTCAATAAATTATCTAATATTAAATTATCTTTCAACCATAGTTGAAAACTTTCATAAACTTTGAAATGGCACAGATCCTGGTAGGCTAACTTTGCTTATAAAAGAAAGGCATGTTAGAAAGCTTTCCAAACACATATTACTAATTGAAAGAATAGATTGAAAATAAAAATGTAAATCATCCATTTCAAAAATATACACAGATCCTGACAAAAAAAGTCAATCAAAAAAGGGTAGTTGGTATAAGATAATTACAGTAAAAGTCAAAAAATATATATTCTTTTTAATGCATGTTAGAAATACCAAGCCCTTCAACACTTTGGTCTTATGGCTTTACACTGAGAGTAAAACAACTATTTTTCAGCAGGGTACACTTTCATACAGAGTAGGTAAGCACCTGCAATACACCTTTCTCTGATAAAACACATGGAGCAAACTAATAATATTCAGTCTGCCAACATTCATTAGGCATGAGGAATACTGGCTTACTGTTCAAATAAATACAGAGGACTCCAGGTGTATTATGAAAATGAAGTAGAAAGAGAATCAGATATAATATTGGAATTTGGATCACGTTGAAGGCAAGAAGCTGCAACTGAATGTGCCAAAACCAGATCAGATAGAGAATCTGGATTTTATGTTATTAGAGACATTTTTTTAGGAAATAATCCCAAACAGAGGAAGTTGAAATTACCATTTTTCAAAGATCTGCGTTTCAATTTTAAGGAAGTATTCTGGATGTACATTAGACTTATTTAAATGTGGGAGTTCAGTATTTCTCAAAGCGAAAATCAGCATGCTCAGATAATCTGCAAGTCTATGGTTTGTAAGAGAAGTGGCCAAGAAATAATACACAAGAATTCCTGAGATAAATATGCTCATCCCCAAGACTCAGCTCCTAGCTACTCTTGATCGTGGGTAAGTGTACTACCCAGTAACCCCTCCTTTTTAACTGTAAAGCTCTCTATGAAACTTTCAATTACAGTCTGACCTGCTCTGGAATTAGAAATGCTTCTCCATAAAACACAACTCATATTCCACATGAAATAGCCTGATAAGAGACTTAATGGGATGCCATTCTTGCACAGAGGAAGTAACTCTAAATTACCAATTTTCCATTACTTGACTAGTTTAAAAAGAGAAAAGTTCAGCCTTCTCAGTAGCAATGCAAAACTGCCTAAGCCCTCTACTGAAAGCTCACTTGAAAATTTCTAACAGATACAAATCTGTCTTGGTTGCTCAATTGAATTTACTTGTAAATGCTGAATTTCCACTTTTCTTTTACCACATAGTTTTGTTATCGTAGGTCAAAAATAACCCTGTCAAGCAAATGTAGTTTTCTGCCCACCTATAAAAACAGAGGGGATACCGATACATGAAAATAAATCCCTGTAGAAACAGGGCATCACATGGGTTGCAAATTTGTAGCAACAGCAGAGGGTGAAATTTCACAGAAAAATTTAAACAGTTCTGTCAGAGGGACATCAAGTGGTTTAAAAGAACAACAATAGCAACAACTACAACAAAGATCACTTAGTATGATTTACATCCTATTGATATCTAAGGTTATTAAAACTGAGAAGTAAATAGTTTTTCCTCTATTATGGCACACTTTATCTGACAGTACTTTCATTTATAAAGTAAATTAATTTTCCCTGTGTTAATCATGGCTTTTCACAGGGCAATTAGGGGGAATAACCTGTTTTTAAAACAGGAAGTCAGCATGTAAAACCACAAATACCAAAGGAATAGTATTTTTGCTTTTCAAATAATTTCCTTGACATGTGAGGTTTTTCAGGGAAGATGTGTCCAGTCACTGAACAAAAACAAAAGAAAAGTGGTTTCCAGACTAGTGATGTGATCTTTTAATGCCTTATTCTTGCCAGCAATCCTATCAACCTCACTGGGACTATTGGTATCATTAAATCCACTCACAGGAGTAGGAATTTGCAGTTTTAGGACTTAAACTACAGACTAGTATTCATTGCCAGATGTTAATGGAGCAACTACTGTATTTGACAGATGTAGTATTGTAGGGTCATAGGATAATCAGGTTGGAAGCAACCTCGGGAGGTCTCTAGTCCAACCTCCTGCTCAAGCAGGGTCAGTTATAGGGTTAGACCAGGTTGCGCACGACTTGATCCAGTCGGGTCTTGAAAACTTCCAAGGACTGAGAACGCACAGCCACTCTGGGTAACCCGCTCCACTGTTTCCACCCAGTGAAGAAAGTTCTCCTTATACCCAGCCTCAGTCTCCCTTGTTTCAAGTTATATCCGTTACCTCTTGTCCTCCCACAGTGCACCGCTGTGACGAGCCTGGCTCCGTCTTACCGACAACCTCCCCGTAGGTACTGGGGGCTGTTGTTATGTTCCCCCTGAAGCCACTTCTCCTCCAAGCTGAGCAAGCACCATTCTCTCAGCCCTTCAGTATGAGACCTCAACATACTGTATGCAATGCTTACCTCTCTAAATAACACATTTTGTAATTCTTCCTCACACCGGTGAATGCAAAGGTTCATCTAGTGTTTCTCTATAACTCACTGGTTTCCTCATATTTAGAATTAAATATTACAGAGTTGTGTCTATTAGTCTGATATTGGACAAGCTATAAACTTCAAGTACCCTATTCTTGAAAGCTCTGGTAGTAATTATTTATCTCAAAAAGAGTAAAATTATAGACATTTTCATTCATTTATACTAATAAGATGCTTTTAAGATCCTGAGATTCAAGGTGGTACTTAATTACTAAACAGTATTTTCTTTGGCATATTATATACTCATTAATTATTGTTCTGACTATTATTATTTATGACTACCTTCCAGGTGCTCAGAACATATCTTTTTATTCAGCTGACACAAGCTGAATACTTTCGATTTAAGCTCAACGTGTTTCATTTTTCATTATTTAAATAAAAATCTTCTCATCTTCAAGGACTGCTTGACACCCTTATAGCATATAGAGGCTATTATAAAGGAAGCAAGAAAGTCTAATTCTACACCACAGAAATGAAACAATCCCAATCCTCAGGCCAGTAATTACATACAATAAACAAGCTCATACACAATCTTTAGCTTCCATATGGAAGCCATATGATTAATGAAGGAAATGGCAGTCACAACCAAATTTAGATTGCTTTCAATTAATTTTGTGATACATTAATTCCAGTTCAAGTGAAAAATATCAGAGGTTGAATGTGCCTGTAGAAACAAACTAGTAGGCAGGAGATGGGATCTGAGTATGAGCCTATGTGCTGGGAGAGAGAGCACAGCTTGAGAGCGCAGGCATTTCTGATGTGGTTGGCAAGGCAGAGACTAGACCGTGCGAGAGGAGAAACTCCAGAGCTAGCAACAGAGATAGTATAGAGAGAGATAGCTACATGATCTGTCATGGAGCATTGCAGTTCTACAGAATGGCTGAAACTCAGCTACCTATAAGCTTTGTATTAAATGAGTGTGTGAGAAATCCACTGTTTATTATTTCTGTCTGAAATGAGTGGGTACAGAAAATTTGGGTACTAGAGTCACATGTAGAGGAAAAGTGAGAGTCTGAGTACATTTAGCAAACTGGTCAAACTCTGAGCGCTCAGTCCTTAAAAAAAAATAAAGAAATTCTGAACAATTTTATTTTCCAGTTCCTTTCCTAATTCCAAACAAAAACTCAGCTAAAAAGCTGCCAATCTCTTCTCTTCATAAATATGTTTCATGGCTAAGCCTACTAAACTCTTAAATCTAATTAACTATTTTTTACCTTCAAGTATGTGAAGAAGGACTATTGAATGCCTTTCTTCAACATGACTACCAGAAATTTATGTTGGTGTTTTGCAAAAACTATTACTAAGGGAGATAGATAGTTTAAGACAATGTGCCATGTTTCATTTCCCATCTAGTGATTCGTAGGCTCTTTGTTCTAATCAAAGCAATCTGAAACACCCAATATCCTTGATACGCACATCTCTCTGGAGTCATTTGTGGAAAGCATTGCTTTCTACAGAGAAATAAACACAGGCCAAAATCTCTTGTTCTGAAAAAAATAAAAATGCTGCCATTCAACTGCCTATTGGCTTCAACCTGTGAAAAATATGGGAAAATAATACCAGGTACATTACAAAAGAATTTGGGTATATCGCTTTTCATCCTCATTGGTCTCTCTATTTTCAGCTGTCACTTACTGAGGTCTAGATACATATATAAATAATTCATATTTTCCCAGATTTTCTGCTAAAATTCATATTCATGTAAGACCAGACTGGGACACCCTTACTCACCATGAATGTTTTCACAGTACGTAGTCCCAGAGCACAAAGTGTGATACAGCGTGGTACAAAATTCTGAGGAAAGGTCTAACAGTCTGGCGCCAAGCATGCCACAGCCATACAGTTGAGGCAAAATGTTTGCATGAGATTTTTGATGGTTCAAATCAAACATGACGACTTGTAATTCCAAACCCCCAGCAAGGGAGTGATTGTGGTTTATTACGTTTATGATGACTAGAAAAATTCTGTTTGGATTGCTGTGATGTGTCAGATAAGCACTTCTTAAGTTTAAAGGAAAAAGTGACTATGGCAACTTCAAAGTTACCAAAGGCAAGAAGACAGAAATCTAACTGATGGGAAAAGAAACAGGTTAATTGTTTTCTATAATGGTACTATAAGTAAGAGAACGAAATTAAGAAAGAAAGCAGTTGACTGAGTATTAGGAAAAACAGTTCTGATCCTAAGATTACCTTTAGAACTAGTGGAAACTCAGAAACCTATAACAATGTTTCAGATTCATGCACAGAAAAGCTAGTAAGGGAAAGATCTCAGCACCAATCAGCTGCTGTGTTCCTCAACATACTTCCCAATGAGTTTTTATTTTTTTATTTTTATTTACTCATTTTTTGTTTACAGTTGAGCCACATTGCCTCATCTGTTAGGAGTCTGAATAGTGAAGACTTCTCATGTGCTGGGCAGTAACTTAGAAACAGGCTGGCTTGAGTCTGTGCCCTACACGGAAGTGCTACTCTTAAGGCACCAGTAGGCTGCCAGCTGCACTTCTCATCTCATTCCAAATCAATGGTTCTCCCTTCGGCAGCAAGCAGGAAGGTGTCTGTTCTCAGCTCTGCAGCGGGAACAACAGGCAGTAAGTTTGTTGGTTTCGTTATTGGCATTAAATTGTCACTAAGCTTCTCTACTCTCTTTGGTGGCTTAAATGCCACTCTTTGACGATAAACAGCACAAGATCTGTGCATTAACCAAAACTCCTGGTTAGGTGCTATTCTGTTTTCAAGAGCTATCAAATGGTATTTTGACTCCTTAAGGATTTCTGGCTATTTTGAGATTCAGTTTAGGCTGAGAGGTGTTTCCCTCCTCAACTCTAACTGACGGGGCTGGGCAGTAAAATCTGTCTCTATCTCAGCTGTGTTTCAGTCGTGGAACTATATTATCTTAATGTCCGCCTCACAGCAGGCTAATGAATCTTCCCTTTAAAACATTTAAAAAGTCAAGATGAAAAGATGCGCGCACGTGTGTGGGGGAGGAACTTACTGCAAAAGCTTGTGGGAAGAGAACAGTGTGTAAAATGTACTCACATGAGGTTTTTGATTTGCAACTGATTTTGCTGATACTAGCTACAAAATGAGAAAGTTCATAACCTCTCCTTCTGCAGGAGTCAATGAACATTTGTACGATAAAAATCGAAAATGTGGAAATAGACTTTGCAGTGTGGTTTTAAAAGGTAGTACTTCTCAGGTTAATACATGTACTACGCAGTTTAAAAGTTTATAAATCCTGTAGTCATTGCCTTGAGGTGACAAGAGAAATCTGAAATATGGGGGTTAGAAGACAGTGAGAGGGAGAGAAGGATTTAAGGTCTTCTAGAAGTTCCTCTCCTAGTCTCCCCTCCCCTTTCCTTGCTCTGAGTCCTCCTAAACCACCCCGTAAACCAAATACAATTTAGAGAGTACACTTAGAACAAGTCTAATTCCATCTATTTAAAAACTAGAGTAATGCAGTGAACTGTGGAGTCCTGTTTCCCAGGCTTCTCTTTCTGCAGAAGAGTTGTCTTCCCCTGTGTTTAAAAAGAACTGAGGCAATTTTGGGCACTGCCGCAATCTAAGTAGTCATGGCTACAAATATTTATACCAAAGCCTTTTAAAAGAGTGAAAAAAGATAGATGAAATAAGCTGTGCAGAAGTACAAAAAGATTGTGATAGCTGGACACTATTTGAAGAATTCTTAGGAGCTTCCTACTGCATTTTTTGACTTACACTAAAAGATAGTAGAGCTGAAAAGGAAACAGACTGGGATTTTTTTCCCAGCTGTTTATGATAGCACAGTGTTCTTCTTGGAAAGAAGGACTTGAAATCCACAGCAACCTTCTTATAATAAGCTAAAGCTATCTGTGAAAAGTGGCCAAAGCCTCTTGATCAATGGATACCAAAAACACACTAAAAATGGAAGGACAATAAATTCCTATAGCGCAGTAACTTTTGATTATTAAAAAATGTTATTTCAGACATGCAATACTCAGTAAGGAATACTGTCAACTGAAACAGATAGTATTTTGAAAGAAACCTGGACTTCTTTTTATGGGACACCACATCCCCCACATAGAGACAACCCAAGTCCGCATATGGGACACTAATACCTGAACTTTTTAATAATGTTAACAGGAAGGTAACTGTGACATATTAATAAATTTTAATTATAGGTAGCAAAAAAATACAACATATAAGAATTCTATACAAGACGGAATTAGCCATCAGGTACTGGGAATTTTTACTGTGATGGAGGTAGAAAAGGGAACAAGCTGCTTAAGGAAATAAACACAATGTGCAAAAATAAAACAAAATAAAAAAATTGGGGACACTCAGCTGGATTTTCATACAGTGAAGCAGTGGTTCACTTCTGCCAAAAGACGATAATGCTATCAAAAATTGCTGGTAGTCTGAAACAAAAGTATTGCTGCAGCTATGATGGTCTAGGGATATTAGCAAACATGTTTTCAGATTAAGTCTATAGGTAAGTTAGTTATACTCTTCGAGGAAAAAAAGGTCTGACAAGATCTGAGCACCCAAGAAATCTGAAGGAAGTGGTACAGAAACGGCCATCAGACCTTGCTAGTGGAAGACTGGACCACAGCAGAACTCTCAGTACTGAGACCCAAGTATCAATGTGCTACCTTAACTGTGTCAAGAGAGACCAGCTGTTTAATTTGAGGAGATGCAAGCCTAAATGGGCTCTCATTATGCCACTGAAACACGCTAAAAAAACAGAATCCCCTTCAATGCTGTGTTTAGAGAGCATACGACATTTACGCAAACTAGACAAGCAACCTGACGTCCATCCAGACACGTTTGATTTTTTGTTTCTCAATCCTCTCATTCTATTCCATACTTAAATGGAAAAAAAAAATCATCCTAAACTTTGGGAATTAATGTACGGTCACAGTGACAAGAAGAGCATGCAACTACCTCCTGCAGAAAATAATGTGAGCATACTTGATATTTAGCAGTTTCACCTGAAGAAGCAGGTTTTTTTCTTGCACTGGAAGATTCTGATACTGAGCCTACTAGGTGGTGTAGTTCCTGTATAAAGACTGCAAGATACTTTATAGCAGTTCTTGAGTGTAATTCAGCACATAACAATAAAATATTTTAGTGTTCAAACAAAACATAATTCATAGTAACAAAACGTACTCAAAATAGCTTATAAAAATAATGTTTGAATGCACTGTTATTGTAAGTCAGCATTTTTTTTGTCAAGAACCAATTCAGAGAAGACTGATTTTAATGATGCAGTAAACTAACAAAAATAAGAGAGTGCACTACAGTCGCTGTATAGTCCTTATGAAAATTACTTACAGGCTATAAACAAGGCAAAAATAAAGTGTGCATTATCTTTTTATGGATGTTGAGCATAATTTAATAAAGTCTAAGTTTATTTCAGAAAGAACACATAGCAGAAGTACTGTTGAATGAGCAACCAATGAAAATTATTATTCCTTGCACTCTATTTAATTTTATACATAAAACTAAAAATCTGCAAACTCAACAACTTGTAGTAAAATTCTACTTCGTCTGTTCCAAAGGCAGAACTATTGAAGTGTTACCTTTAGAACAGCATTCACAAAACAAAGTCTGCAACAGTGAAGCCTGATACAAAACCAATCGATTTTTTCCTAGCCATGGGATTTAGGAAATTGCAGGCACTAGAAAACAGTCTTCAGACTTTCTTTGCTACTTTATAATTGAGTGCTGAAGTATGCTACACAAATTTACTTTCTTCAGTTGTCTGCAGTGAGTGATTAAAAGGTAGAATTTTTAAGAAATTTACAGTAAATAAAACCCTTTCAGCAGAAGAAAGCCTCTAGCTTCGACTTATTTTTGTAGTAATGTTTCTCCAGATTATTTGGACTCCTGTTCTACTTACTCAGAAACATCTGTCTCAAGTCCTTGTTTCAAAGTACTAAATTGCAGGAATGGATCTGAAAAGTTTTTAGGTGTTATTTCCCCGTAAGCAATTGCTGCCACTGTTGTGAGACTCTACATAAAAAAATAAAACTCTATTTAAAAATTAAAAACCATAGAAGCAGTTATTTATTAAAGTATGTTACATGGATTTGAATCAACTATAAATAACTTTTTTTCCTTTTAAATGTCACTGAAATATTTACTGATTCCTTCTTTTACCTGTATTTTAGAAATGCTTCAGGAATCTTAGTGTTCATCACTTGCATTAGTAGAACAAGCACCTTCAGGGCACTAATCTCTTCTTCAGAGAGTTTCCTCAGTTCCTTCTGATTAACTTTTAAGATTTATATTCTTTCCCCAGAAATAGGTGGCAGTCCAACTCCTCAGATCCTTGATAGAAATCTGAAGTGTTTTCATAGTTTACAGCAGTAATTAAGGGGGAAAGGGCGGTCTCTTTAAGCTATACAAATCACAAGAGATGGTTTTCCTCATTCATCCTGCCAAAAGTTTATTAATTAAAAAAAATCCTGGAGTTCATGGGACAATCACTATTCTTTCTTCCTCTTTCCTGGGCACTGAAGACAGAATATGGCCTAAAATTAGTTCTTTCAAAAGGAGAAATACTGCCTTAAAGAGAGACCATGTAGACAAGTTCAGATTTAAATCCAAATCCTAGTTTTAAAATGCAAGTGGTTAAATTCACCCATGATACTGTGAGGCATTCACTGCAACACATAATAACCACCATATACCTCAATAGCATTTTTGTAATGCCATGAAAATCTGAATTTTGTCTTTGTTATTTTAATGTAGATAGCTCAGACGCCTATAAAGCAATTACCTTTACAGCCAACTTATAATGTGTACCGGTGGCCTGACGCAGTGGAAACATTTATATGGTATCTGGCAGATAAAAGAGCAAATCCTAGTCCTTTTCATTCCAGGTGGTATTCTCAGCCCTACGCAGAGGCCTTATCAAATAGATGTCTTTTATGGCATGCCTTGAAGCTACTTTGTACAAAGAGAGGGTGGAAGGAGGAGGAAATTCCAGACCTGAAGCATGTGCCGCCTTTTCAGATTAAAACTCCCTGTCAGTTGACTACGACAGCAAAATCACAGCCAGAAGTTACTTATCAAAAGTTCTGCTCGCTATCCACCTTCCAGACAAGCTCTGTTAACCCTAAAATTAATGACATAAGCTAAAAAAACTTGATATCAGAGATCACCACTGAAAAATATGAGTTGGCCAGTGTAATTTCCATAAGGATTTTTCCATAGGCAGTTTTTTCCTGCCAAACTGATAACACCAAATGTGTTTAGTGTCTTTGAATGGCAAAATTTACATTTTACAGTCCAGTCACTGCCGCTGCATGTTTAGATGCATATTAGGCAGGGCAATGGAACAAGTATTAGGAGCTCCTCCAGAGCCACTGCTTGAGGAAGAAGAGTTAAGAAGAACTCAAAGATTGTTGTTCACTACCAGCCTGCTGGTGACCGAGCCACAGTGTTGGTATTATTCTTGTGAAGTCCTCAACTCAACTGACCTACTTGACCCGTTCCTCTTTCAACTCCTGATAAGTAGCCATCGCTATAATGGCTCTTGGCCAACTGCCTAGTAGGACTTCCACTGGAGCTATAATTTCCACTTGTATCAGAGAGTAAAGCTTGTTTCAGCAAAAATTATAAAATTATTATAAATTAGATGTTAAAAAAGCCTAATTAAGTACTGCAAACGGGAGTGAAGCAAATGGAAGCAGGAGAAAATATGTAAAACCTTTGGTTGTTAGATTTACTTAAAAGCATTTTTATGATTAAATATGAAATTTGCAGGTTTTTGAAGAAGCTCTACTTCTATTTCCCTTAATGATAAAGCTAATTCTCTTTTATAACTGAAGTTCTGAGGCATGCATTTTTGGTTATTTTGTGTATCTTAGGAATATGGGCTTAAATTAAATTGCACATAATATTACAATTTCTACAGTTCTGCTTCAAGGCATAAAACTAAGCAAACCACATAACAGAAATCTCCATGAAAACATGAAAAGCATCTTGTATATATATTAAATACATACACAATAAATACATCCAACTTGCTTAGTGCTAGAGCAAGAGAGAAATCCACTGGTTCCAGAGGTACACTTTTGGCCATTGTTCCCCTCTGCTGGAGCACATCAATCACTTGGTAAAATATAATGTATTTGTAAAATATAATGTATTGTTCTATGGGCTGCTTCCTGGCAGTTTGTACTGACTGAGGTATTTATTTAATAATTAATCATCTCCTGAATGAAACGCTTCCATATGTATTCAGCAACATCTCTGGATGCCTTACATATGCACTACACATTGCTGCAAAATGATAGCAGTGGACTAAGACACTCTAATTTTAGGAAAATGCAAACAACAGCAGGATTACATTTTCTTAACTATTTAATTTTCCAAGGAGAAAACAAGATAATTTGACAAACAGTTTCAAGGATGGAAATGCTTTTAAGCTGTGATAGTAAAAGACTAAGTGAAGGGTTCAAATATCTGTGTGAATACAGAACTCAAAATTTGGTTTAGGAATATGACTGAAATCACAATAAAAATACAGCATCTGTACTTCATGTAGGAAATATAAACCCCAAAGTTAGGAGTCTGTATAAAGGAAAACAGCCATTCCAATAATCAGAATCTGTGATGCTTGTGCCATGAGCAGGAAGAACATTACAATGGAATTGATATTCCCTCCCCTCTTTTGTGTTGTCTACAGTTAGGATTCTATTACTTGCAGTCGAGCTATCTGAGCTGACAGTTCCTAGTCCACAGACAGAGACAGGGCCCATTCACCTAGGTCAGAGGCAGGGCTGTGCAGTTTCCCGGAGATAGGGAGTACTGCAGGGCATGCGCTATGCACTCCAACGTCTGCTAGCTCGAGTAGGGTCAGAGCTGACCTGGAGGTAAATAACACCACCATATCCAGGGCAGCTCTCTGCTGAGACACCAGGCTAGCTATTCGCCGCGTTTCATCAACACATCCCTGACACACAGATATCTCAGTCAGCCCCGCTGTTGCATGCTCCACCTTGTGATACCTAGATAACCCTGTATAGTGCAGAACACACACAGGTCAATAACAGTGCTTGAGGCTTGAAAAACGACAAGTATAGAAGAGGGTATGTCCTCTTCTTAGCAGTGCTACCACCTCTAAGGCCCGAGCAGTGTCCCGAAGAGCACTGCTTACAGTCCTTCCTGCTGGGTGCCACGTTTAATCCCGTGCAGCAGTTCCACTATACAGACACCTACTTGATAGGTGATGACTGCCCCTTTCCTAACACGGATGCGCATCTTCTGGGGTTACCATTAACAACTCTCATGTTCTTTCTCTGGCATATACTCTGGCATGAAAACACCACAGCCTACTGCTGAGATACTGAGGAGGGAAAAAACCCAAAACAAACCCCCACCAGAAAAAAGCAAAACCCAGACAAACCCAAAACCGAGCAAAAATCCCTCTTTGTCCTTTGCTGAATTTAACAAGTCTGCACAGTGGCAGCTGCAACTTCTGAGGCCACGACTTGCAACGTAGCCCCGTTTACAAATACGTAATCGAAATAGCTCTATTTGGCATAGCAGAACACACATCTATTAAACTCTACATTCAACAGATCACGTGAAAATTACCAAAAGTGCAGAAAAGATTTGTCATTTCCACTCCTTAAATCACCCGGAAAAAATACTACTCATATGAAAAAAAAAATTCTCAAGAGCTGTGTGTCCATGAACAGTCAGATCAATGCCATCTTAGCACTGAAACAAGAAGATCAAATCTACCTCTCTAGATGGAGCATAGTCAAAAAGCTGACCCTTTAGGGAAAAAAAAGTGTTTTAAACAAGGGAAGAGGAGGGGAGAGGAGGGAAGAAGAGGAGAAAGAGGAAAAAGAAGGAGAAATGTGAAAAAATCTGAATGGAAAAACGCATGTTTTCTAGAGGAGTCTTTTTTTTTTCCCTTCCCATAAAACTGCGTCTCGTGGATACTCTAATAAATGGATTTTGAACATAATTTACTACATTACCAACTACAAATTGGCCTTACACATTACAGTTTCTCACATCAATCCCCTCTATGAAGACATTAGTACAGACAAATGGCTCAGGAGGTAATCCATTCACACTGGGAAACAAATTATCCCATAACAATATCTGCAGAGCAAAGCTGTTACAATGTAAATACCTACTGTGCAATACAAGTACTTGAAAAAACCAAGAATCTTGCTGAATCAAGACTTAGGTTATGATCATGTTCCTTAAAACTACCATTTTATTCAAAAGACCTCAGTCCAGATCTGTAACATCTACATACTTCTGTCATTTTATATCTAACTAGCACTGTTAACCTAAATGGGATTACAGAAATGTGTTTGCTTATTATTTTGAATAGGCCTATGAAGTATTAGGGCTACCAATAGCTTATTTCCAGAAATAACTGGAGAAGTAACTGCTCAGCTAGTCAGAAAGCAAATTTTCTTAATACTAGCATTTTACAAGATTAACAGTTGATATAAGACGTGATCTTCAGAACAAATCGCCATTTAAAAAATAATTGTCGTCTTCTTTTGAATTAACTGTGCTTACTGCTCACGTGTTAATCTTTTATTCTAAAACACTGAGCATAAGAGCTGGTTATTTTGCAGACATAAGGTATCAGTTTCGATGTATAAACATCGTGGTGACTAACAAAACAGAACATCTCAAAATCCTTGGTTTTATGAGAGCTTCAACAAAAGAATTCCTATTTTCCTAACAGCTACAGATGTTAGGGACACCAAATGTTTCTGGTGGAAAAGAGCAAGTTAAGGACAAGACCTTTCCTGTTACAGTAAATGTGTCAAAATAAAGGTCTGTTACCAAATAAAATACTTTTAAGCCTATATTCCCCCAGAACTCCATAATGACTAATTCCCACTGAACAGAGAAAAGGACCATCAGTACTTAGAAAAAAGCATCAAGATGACATCATTGCCTGTCTGCTAGCCAGGAAAGGAAGAGAGGGATTATCTGAACAGTGAACATCTGGATTGTGTATATAAAGGCAATGAAGGATTTTTATACATATTAGTTCACTGAGTTCCACCGAATTTTTATCTTACAAAGAAACAGTAGTGCTATGATACGCTTTTATAATGAAAAAGCAACGGGAATTCCAGTGGTCTGGGTTAGTGTATTAAAAGATACACAAACAGATTTATCATTCGCTGCTTCTTTACTATACTTAATTGAAAAAATTTGGCAGATACTTGAACTTATAACTCTTTCTTTTCAGGTTAAAACAATGTAGTTTAGTAACACTGGTTTTATTCTTTCTGTTAGGGTTTCAGATACAAACATTGTAAGTGACATGATTCTGATCAAACTGAAGTTCAAAACATATTCAGTTCCCCATCCCAGTACCGTAAAAACTGCTTACAAAAAATCTTATATGTGAAGTGGTGCAATTTCTTAAGAACAAAACTCAAACCAAATTTATATTTTTGCTTTTTTTTTACAACACAGCATAGAGTTCCTGCATAAGTCGCATCTCTAATAACCGTGTATAGACTCAATTAGTCTGCGTATAGCAACTCTATAAAGCTGCTGTGCAAAAAAATCAACTTTATTCTAGATTGGAGTACTATGCAAAGAAACATTCTTACCTTGAACTGTTAGAGTTGCTGATGCTTCAGCTTTTCCAACCATATTTTCTGCAACACAAGTATACGAGCCCATGTCTCCTGCCATAACTTTCCGGATTTTCAAGGTATGATCATCACGGATTTCATATCTTTAAATATACACAGTAATAAACAATGAATACGAATAATAGGACTTTGCACAATTTCTATAAAGGGTAAAAAAATCGTGGGTTTGCTCTCAAATATTTTTATTCCTACATTTGCCTTAGAAATAAAAATATGTAAAAAATCCTTCTAAACTGATAATGTAAAAATAAAGTTTTAAAAGCAAGATGTATCTAAATATCTGAAAACCTTATACTGATTTCATTTGCAACATGAGTCAGTTTTATGGATGTCAGTAGAATTTCACTGGTGCAATACAATTACAAAAGACTCTTTAGGTGAAGAATTAATCTGTATCAGGTATTACTGACTAAACTTAGTTATTTTTTGTTGTGTATTTGTCATGTTTTGTCACAACATCAATGGTAATTAGAAATGTCTCATTAGATCAGCCAGGACTTCTCCATTCAAGAAACAGAAATGCTAGCTGTCACATGTTGAATGGCTACACCATATACCAAGCTAGATGTCATAAAAAAGGTAACTCCATGTACTGCACCTTGCTTTTGGTAATTCCCCATCATCTTTCCTCCACCTTACTGTAGGGACTGGGTCACCTCTGGCCTCACACTTAAACTCCGCACTATCATCCACAGTTACAGCCAAATTACTTGGTCTCTTCACAAAAGATGGTCTCTCTAAAAGGAAAGGAAAGGAAAAACGGGATTAGTCCAGCAATTCCGTGCCCTAATTGCTATTTTCCCTGAACTGTGGCTGTTAGAGCAAGGGGAGCAGGGTGACGAATCTGATAGAGGTGCCTCTGCCACCACTCCTCTTGCTCCCAGGAAGAAGGTCCATAGCCCTGCAGGTGGCCAGCAGTGTGAGCCTCAGCACAGGAGGCAGACGCTCTCAACAGTGGCTCAGGATCCAAGAACAGACTTCCTTATTTCTTATGTATTATCGTCACAGATAATAAAGCTAAAGGAAAACAACCTACACAGAAAATCTAAATACACATCAATCCTCAGATAGAAGCAGGCCTGCTGCAAGGACCCAAACGTCCACTCATCTGCTGCACTGCTTCAAAAAGACAGAAGGCGCAAACCAAACATTGTCTCACTGGAGGTTTTGACTCAATGGTGCCTCTAAATTCGAAGGCTACGTAAGGTCCAGCACAGTATCTCTACAAGGTTGCTTGCAGGTGTCAGCAGCAGCTAGTGTTTGATGAAATCATTTCCAATGCTGCATTAGAAAGAAAACATTTTCTTTCACTAGCACACATAAAATACAACAAGCCAAAAAAATCCCACAATGTCCTCTCTATAATTTTTGTTCACAAAAATTGCTGTTATCCCGTTATCCCTGACTTACACTGTAGGACATGAATGACCCAAGTCCTGGCTCACGAGAGTCAGATTAATTGCTGCATGCTTTTTCTCAGGCTTTCTGAAACAAAATGGGATCTCAGTACAGGCCGTGCTCTTCTGGCAACCCAGATACTAGATGGAAATCTCAGGAAAGGGATCGACACACTTTTCTACCTGTAACAGGGTTCAAAGCTTTATGGTGCTGGGCTATTCACAGTTTCAGAGTTCCACACCAGGCTGGAGTGCTGTGAGGTTTGCACACGCACAAGGAAGAGTGTTTAACAACTTCTGGGATACTCCAGGAAGGATTACCCATCTAGAAAGTCAGCACCAGATGACAACAGGATGTCCATAAAAGAACAGGGAAGGTTTAACAGGAGAGTGTTTGGCAGGTTCCTTTGCCTAAGGCAGATGACCTTTTTGCCTATAAACCTGTGAAAGCTCTGAGGGAGTTGAGAAGGCAGTTGCATGTTTTGACTTGTATGTATTAAAGATATAAACATCATCGCCCTGGAACTGGGAGAGTCTGGAGCCATTGGCACAATCAGGAAGTGTGAATACCCAAAAACACACCACAGATTTCTCACAGGAGTACAAAAGCACCAGACAGAAGGATAAAGAAACAATCCCATATTCTTAGTGTCTCATATTTGTGTTTGAAAAAGGTGGTTCTGAATATTACTTTGACTTTGCAGATAAAGATCTAGAGATTCAGTATTATAAAACCTTACAGAATAGTTCAAAAGGGATTGAAGTGGAAATGTGAACCGCACAAAACCCTGTAAAAGAGCTTCTTTTGTTCTCGAGGATGGCCAGACCAACGGGACACTTGTGTTGGAGAAAACTCACCTTGGCTTGCAATACGAGGCAAATAATGTTAGATGAAACAGCAAGTTGATCTTTAAGCTGTCAGTTCTAGCCTGGGTTCATATACAAGAAGCGAGAAGTAAAACAGAGACCTACAGACATGAATCTAGCTGTGAAATAAAAAAAATACAAATATAGACATTCCCCCCTGCCCTGGCCCCTTTCTTGTAGGTGCAGTAAAAACGCAATCTGAATGCAAGAAAGGAACATTCCGGATTAAACTTCGGAGTAACAATAGTTTGGGGAAGAATACCCAACTTCATTATGCAAGAGAAAAAGGGCTGATCTGGTAAGGCCAGGACTGCTGCACAACAGCAAAACCCACAAGAGGCACATTGTTCTCTAGGTCAGTTTCCTAAAGGAAAAGTAATAGTCCGAGGGCTTTTTGTGCCCATTCATAACACTCTTATTCAAATGCATAAATGGCCAGGGGAAATCAGCACTGGTTTAAGTATCTATCCTTGTCACACGATTATTTGGCAAACACAAGGAAAGCTTAGCAAAGACCACTTTGAAACTTTCTAATGTTACAGTTTCTGGCATGCAATCCTCCCTCTGATCTAAAGCAGAGACCTAAAAGCAAAAGTTCAACTTCTAAATAACCAAACCCCATAAACAGAAGATTTATGTTGAAAGATTTTAATATATGAAGTCAGCATGTTTCTCATACTTTTTCACACATATCTAAGGCCTGAGTTGAAAGAATAAGGTATATTAAAGATTTCTAGACACACTGGTAAGACAGTCAAAGCTGCACTGTCCTGTTTGAAAAGAAAACCTCATTAGTTTTCCCAAACTGAAAATCAGAAATATGTTTGGAGGGAAAATGAGATGAAGAAAAAGGAAAAGACAGACCTCTCTCTGCAATGCATCCCTCTTACAAGTGTTCAGCAAGAGTAATATTTTCCAGCCTGGATTACATAACAGTCCATACCACGATTCTCTGGTTAGTAGTAGACTAGTGATGAGCAATCAACTGGTACAGTTAACCAGGAGCCCAGTGTCAGGACTTCACTCATGTAATTACAACTTTCTTTCAATTCTAGATTTTGCTTGGAAGTTCTAAAAGTCTATTTGACAATAAACTTCCTCCCAAAGTGCTTCAAAGGTGTCTCTAAATTAAAACAAAAACAAACAGTACAGTGGATCATAGGAAGTCTTCCTTAGCTTCTAAAAAGTTACACACTATCTTGCTGGATATTTAGGTTCAACAACTTTAAGTTAGCATACAATCTCATTTTATTACGGAAAACCCTGCTTCAAATAGAACTCTGAAGAGGACTTCAAGTTGCCTGAGCCCTAACTCTAAAAAGTAGTGAAGACAGATAAAAGTGCTGAAGACTGACAAGACAGATCTTAAACCTGAATTAAAAAAAAAAAAAAAAGGAAGAGCCAGGACTACTGCAGCAGCAGTGTGATGGAAACCAGCATGTTATGAACCATGGCTTGGATATTCTCATCCTGTGATGATAAAATATCTCTTCCTTCTGCAGAAACAATTAAGCTATCTCAAGCCTCCCCTACTTTAAAGTAATACAGGACACATTTTCAATAAAAACTACCAAAGTTGCATCTACAGTGATCATTAGGCAATTCTCCCATGCTGAAGGTATTTTGAGATTGCACTTGAGTTACAGCTTCTCTTCTGCGATAGCAACAAAAAATGCAATTTTCAGCTAAGCTCAGTTATCTTAAATGAGTTCACATTTTTTGATGCTTGGAAGAACTATCATTAGGATCACTTGAACAAGTAGACCTGTTCTATTTTACAACACTCAGTACACACAACCATAAATGAAAGGATAATTATTTAAAATATAAATTTAGAATAATTCTGATTTTCTTCAACAAGAGGGAAAAATTAAGCCTCTGCTTCTTAGTGATGTTAATTTTTGTTTTGCTATTATTTTACAATACTGATCCAGTCAGTGGACACCGGAACTATTTTCATTTCGAGAACTAAGTAAGAAAGTGTCTTCCGATAGCAAACCAGTCCAAGGTGGACTGCAAAGCCATTAACTGCCACCCATTTACTAAAGCACAACCATGACAAAAACATTCTCACAACATAGACACTGGAAAGGAAATAGATGAGAAAGATTCTTAATAAAAGGCTTACTAGGAAAAACAAAAGTTGAACATTTCCACTAACAGTCTTAAAGGAGGAGTTCTTACCTAAAACAGTGAGCTCCGCAACTTCACTTTCACGTTCTCCAACCATATTTGTTCCGACACAAACATATTTGCCAGCATCGTTCTTTCTTGTGTATGTGATCATAAGCTTTCCTCCTCTGATCTAAGACAAATCAAGGATAATAAAAAATACTTTAATATGAACTAACAATTTAATAATATTTATTAACTTGAAAAAGGTTTTGTTACAGATTATGAAAAAAAACAAACTATCAGTGATTTTCCAAATCGTACAAAAAAAGTGAAAAAAAAATTACTACTAACCTAGTTTTGTCCTCTTACAAAAAGCTTGCCTCTTAGTTTTACAACAGTATTTTAAAATCTCTCAGATTTGGAGCCCTATTACTTTTTTCTTCATTCTGCATAATGTAATACTAGCTGTTCAACAGCCTGTTTAATGCTTGTTGGCCAGAAGGACCACAATTCCTTCTTATGTACTACTGCAGTTTGATATAATCAGGTGGAGAGTAAAAATTAGCAAGTGCTGCAATTACTTTTTCTTGACAAGAAATATGTACACGTTATCCTACCGTTGGTCATGCTCGTTATTATTCATGAATTTTGTGTTTGTTTTGGTTTTCATTTCTAAAGGAAATGAAGGAATTTTTTTATTGTTTAGTTCTTCACCTTTAAACAAGTAATCTTAAAGGCTGATAAGCAGCTGGGCACTAGCAATTAAAACCTTACTGGGAAATGAATAACATTCTGCTGTTATTCAGTTTTTGGAAGATAATGGAATTGCAATAACCCCAAAATTAGAAAACATACTTCCCCTTTGGGATTCCAAATCTTATTATTTTATTTAAAAATACATATTAAATGCATATGAAAATATCTGATCTCCCTTTAAAAATATTTATTCTCCCATTTGATTGACAAAACGGTTGAACAAGTTTCGAAGTTCACCAAAATGCAGTAAAATTTGTGTAGGCAACTGAATACGTACAATGTTTAGTTTAACACACAAAAATGTTACTTAATTACGTTTTTAAGTGAACACACGCTTATGAGTCCAATCACATATGAAAACCACTGCAGTTCAAGGCGTGGGTGGAAGTAAACAATAAATAAAAGCCACATATGGAGCTACATGAAAGGGTCTAATGTGGTCAGTGACAAGGAGAAGAGTGTTCTCAATATGAGGTATTTTGCTCAAGTTGCCTGCAGCTAGAAATCTATCCCTGAAAAATTGACATCTTGAGCAGCGTTGGGCTCTTATTATCATTGTAAGATGTACGCACACAAAGATGACAGTCAGTTATTGAGATAAATGAACATGCACATGTAACGTAGATAGTATTGCATACAAATTTCATTCTGTTGCCTTTGGCACTTGTTGTTTGAGAACAGAAAAGATATGTCCTTTATCATCCAGTAATCTAGTAATGCTGAAATTTCAATGGGGATTTGAGGCATGAAGAATGAAAAAACAAAGGTGACCTGCAAAGACACATTTTTCAAGAATCTGTGTGCATTTTTAGATCGTTGACCACCTGAAATGGCAAGCACAAGGAGAGAATGTAACATATAACTAAAAGCCTATCTATATTTATTCCCAGTTTACATCTCTAAATCACAGAAAGCTATTTATTCCCAATTAATCTATGCAAGGGATTTTAAAAAACAACTTTCTCAAGATTTCCACATGCATTTTGGGGTATTTGTATATCCAGATATGTGTGCAGAAATGCATACTTTTCACGTATATCACTACTGAATGCACTGGATTTAAGAAATACATGTATTTACATATCACAAGAATTTACAAACTCAGTTGATGATTTCAAACCCATGTAAACTGTAAGCAGTGATTTTCACACGTCTTAAGAGCTTAAGTCCTACTCATGTTCAGTAGCACTTATGCTCCTCTGTGACTTTGGCACTTAAGAAAATCCCATTCAAACCTATTACAATATGACAAAATTGTATATTTTGCACAAAATTCAACCTCCAGCAAGAACGATCCTAGGAACTTCTTTAGGAGTCACCACAAGACTTTCTTCAAGGCATAGATGGAGTGAAGCATTAAAGCAGAAACATTTGAACAACTGAAAAATCATTGAAAGCTGCTTTTCTTCCAAGTTATTTGAGATTTACATAAGGAAGGAGGGGCACAGGAAACATTTCTTCATGGACATTGAGGCAGACTTCCAAAAATGTGACATGCCTACTGAAGGAAGCTGTGCTTCCTAGATGGAATTCTGAATGCATTTGGCTGATTTTTCCTACGGGTTTTCCTTTGTTGATCTTGTTTGTTTGTTTGGTTTTTTTCCTTAAAACAGAAAAAGGGTTTAGAACATTGGCTACAATGATGGCTATGCCCAATTAAATTGTGATGAATTACGCAGTTACAATAAAATATACCACAACTGCGTGTGGAATTACATGTCTGTAACTAGAGCATTCACAGATGGCTACAAGAAAGCATACTTCCTCTGTGGGGTCACTATCCAAGTTTTCCATTAAATTTTAACAATTATTTACCCACCATCTCAATAAGATTGATCAAGACCTTCTATTAACAAGATATTGCAAATCAAATCTGTAGCTATGACAAATTTACGTTCTCTCTGTGCGATGTTTGCCACTTCTTCTTGCAATAGGAAATCCTAGAAATACCTATGGACTGTAGACCAATGGCTTTAACTAACAAAGTACACAATGAAATACACGCAGGAGAATTTTTGTAGGAACACGTAATCACTGCTACATTTCTTTGTCTTACTAAGTTCATATCCAGTAAGCCCAGTACTGTAAGTTCATATCCAGTATTCAGAGCAGTAAAGAGCCAAATCACCTTTGGGGGCAGTATCTGAAATGCTGAAAATTAAAACTATTAATAGTCTGTGGATACTTAACAGTTAATCAAGACGTTTTAATTTGAGTGCTTTGGCTCTTCTCATATTTGAGACCTTGCCCCAGAATACACCAGCTGGACTTCATAGTAGCAAATGATATAATGGTTTGAAAAAAATGACAGGCAGTGTAACATTTCATCTTAAAGCTCCGGAAGAGCTGTTACCATACTGAACGCAAAGAGAAGTCCTTTCTTCCTAGTAAACAAGATACAGCAAACAGTTTTATTACACTGCTCTGGTAGATACTGCACATCATGGGAAAAGGAATTGCTTTGCTAACTGCCAAAGCCTTAAGTCCAGTTTTGAAAAGATGGAAGTAAGCATCATGTTTTATCTACACAGAAATGATGCCAAGGCACTTTTTGACTTTTGACGCCTCTTCAGGATTTTGTTCTGTTCTGTGCCTACCAGCAAATTTATCAGGGCTGTGCAAGAAGAGAATACAAGAATAGCACTGAATACTGATGAGAGAAGAAGATTGTGATCAGCAGTCCACAGATGATCTTCAGTTGCCTGTAACACACATGGATTGTTGTATGTATGTTAAGAGAATATAGGATAGCATGGTGACTTACAAAGACTTATTGAAAGCTATTTTCTATGACCTGCCTGACCATATTTTGTTCCTCACGAGTCAATTGTTCATTCAGGCTAGTCCACTTCATTTATTTCTTTAAACAATAGTTGGAGATGTTCATACAGAAAACTCTAGGCACCCACAGAGTTAACGAGGTCCAGAATTGTAAATTATGGCCACCCAGCAGCAAAAAATCATATACAAATAATGAATCAACTCGGTCAGCCAATAAATCAAATCCATAAAAACTTACCCAAGGGTTCTACAACATAGCACCAAGTATTCAGTATAGCTGTACACATATATATACTTATCCTAAGACCATATTTTATGTACCTATGTGTGTTGTGTGTGCATGTGTAAATTTTTGTATGTATAAATCCATATCCATCTGTCTGTGTTAAGAAATATTTTTATATATGTGGGTGATTCATTTACTTTTCACAGAAATGTGCTATGAAATATGAGAAAGAATGAAGCCATGAGAGAAATGCTTGGGAAGTCCAAATATAAAGGTGACTGGTATTTTTTTTAACTTTCTTTTAGCTCCTAGTTTCATTCTATTTAATAAATTAAATCTGCTCTGTTGCAAAATAATTCAAAAGCGAACTTAAATCCATAACAAAATGAAATTTAGCTGCAGAGTGAAATACTGGCCTCTGTTTGTATAGCCAGGGTTTCTGCATATGTATTATCACCAATTTCACATATTTCAGTCTTCTACAGTACAGCATACATAACACCACATTTTATTTAAATGAAATGTGATGGGCATGTGATATTAACCTGTCAGACATGGTCTTTGCTTTAAAAGCATACCATCTAATTATAAATGACAATAAAACAGTTAAAGAACAAGCAGAGACCAGGCAATTGTAATTAATAGTGTCACCAATGGTAGATACAAGTAAAATGGAGCTTTCGTTTCTTCGTTAGGGAACACGGAGTTTGCTCATTTCCTCCTATGCGGTCTATCATCCCAAAACAGATCAGTACATCCGTATCATGACTTGTCATTGCAGCACAGACTGTAAGGCACAGAATGTCACCAATAGAAGACAATTTTGCAGTTTTAACGAAGTTGAGTTAAAAAGAGTATGAAAGAATACCCATCTTAAATTTTTATTTAAAAACGTGTATCTTGTTCCAAGCCTTGTGAATCCCATGTATTCTTTCCTATCTATTATAGCATGCTTAAACTTCAGACACTAGACATCAAAACGTGTTTGGAATAGGTCTTCAACAATGATTAAAGTTTGTTCTTGTTCAACTTCAAAGTTCAGACAGAGGAGTCTGTCCCACGTTCGGTTCCATTCTCTGGGACCCCAGGAGGGTACGTGCTGCCTCCTCCATATCAAACACACAAAAAGTTCTATTTGAAAGAAGTTTAAAACATACTTTCAAGTGGTCTTCCTGTGCTGTAAATCTGTCATGACAAAGTGCAAATCAATTGTTCCCTCCTACCATACAGACCAACAAAACAGTCTTGCAATGATGACAGGCCTGAAGGTAAAGTCTATAAAGGATGGTGCAAAATGCATAGGAAGATAGCTTTACTTAAAAAGAAAGCACATTTAAGGCAGATAAAATGACAATAGATTCAAGCTGCTGCTTCTGGCACCCCTGCCAATCTGGCCAGGCTACATCAGAGTCAGTATCGGATTCAAGTTTGCTAATGAGACTGCCTTCCCCTCTTTTATGGCCTCATTATTAATGGCTGTATCTACATGAAGATGGATATCTCAAAGGCTTAAGGGTTATCTGTGTCCTAAACTGTTTGGTGACTTCAGAGGGAGCTGAGGGTTATTCAGCACTTGGCATTATCACAAGACACCAAATATCAGAATTACCATATGTGTTTGATACTTCACCCAACCAACAAGATCATGGAAACAGCCAAGATATATGGAGAATGTCATAAATCAACTTCAGAAAAGAAAAATCTATACCTCAGCACATACAATTTTCAGAAGTTTAAAATGGTAACAATCCCAAACTTACTTTTGACATTTGGCTTTTGTTAATCACAAAGGAAGATATAATTCAAAACAGGCTGTATTGGCTCACATTAATCAGAATTAGTTTCTGAACAGACAGCTATGTTTACATGAAAATATGTGAACCAGTAAAATACTTTCCTGAAACGTTTTCACAGCTACAGTTCAAAACATTTACTATGTAATACTTCCTTTCTTATTCTAAACCAAGATTAAAATCCTCCTACAACAAAAGCATGTTATGACTACCTTCATGGCCTTAAATCTGCTCTACCAAGATCTCAAAAAAACCCCCAAACCAACCAGAAAACACACTAAACTTAACTAATAGGCAATACATAAACACATCCTATGGGTCAGTAAAAAAATACATGGAACTAACCAATCTTTTTGCAGAGCCCAAAGAATGCCCAACTGAGCCAAACATGGGAACAACATGTATGTAATGCCAACTACAATATTTCTGTAAAACTGTAAATTTAACCTTATGCATCAATCTCCCCTGGATGCACTAGTGCATATATAACTTTCACTGCAATCAGTGATTGAAATCAGAAATAAAAGTGAACTTGAACTGAACTCCGTGTCTGGTATGTCTTCATTTCTCTCCCCTTAAGCAAGTCAGATGATTTGAAGTATCTGTTACACAGGAATTTTCTTTTAAGCATCACCACCACTGTGTTTTTTACACACCTCCAAGGATAAAATCCCAGACCAGCTGGGGTTAATTTGCCCTACAAAATCTCTCAGCTTTTAATTATGTTACCTAAAGTATCACAAATATAATATTGAAAAATAATCCTAACAAACCACAAATTTTAAAATATATAAAAATTTCCTACCTGGTAACCATAAAAGAAACAACATAGCCCAAATCTACAGAGGAATTTAGCAGCCGATTGCCACTGAGAGTGGAAACTGCGGCCTACACTGCAGAAGACAGACGCAAGGCCACTCCACGGGGCTATGTGGAAAAGTCACCAAGAATGAAGCCAAGGGCAGTTTCAGGCCGGCTCCCCAGGGACAAGAAGTGCCCATTTACATGACCAGACCAGACTCTGCAGTGAGTTTGCACGCTGCGGAATATGCCTAAGCCCTGGAGGCGGCACCAGGGGGGTGGAGAGGGAAGGAGTACCACCACCACGCCATTTCAGAGCGGTATGGACTCTGCTGCTGATTTCAAGGGGATTTCAGTTCCTAACTGTCATTGTAGGTATTAACCAACGTTGTCTTACTTTTCTAAGCCTGGAATTAATGGTGGCAGGACAACGACATGGATTTCAGACAACTTGGTATCATAGCGTGTATTTCGTCAACAGGAAATTTCCTACTTTCACCTAAGGAAAGAGGAGCTGTGCAGAGCACGTTTCCAACAGCAGAGTCCTAACTTTCAACTTCAAAGCTTAGAAGCATGGGTAGATAAAACTTCACTAACACTTGTAATCGGATGAAAGACATTTCTCAGAGTGCAGATCTCTCACAGTCATTGTGCCAAAATATGGGATTTTTCAAGGTCCTGATATAGGGTCTTCTAAAGGGAACTGGTCTGACAGGACTGAAGTTATCAAGAGCTTTGAAGTAGACGTTCATAGGTCTTCCTCTATGATAAGGGCCCACAGGAAACTGAAAGGCCTTTAACATGCAAAAACAAGGTTCTCCTAGACTTAAAAGTAGAATTGTGAAACAACAACAAATCATCACAGTCTGAGAAGAGAGAATAGAAATAAAAAAGAATTATTCAAAATTTTTCTCGTGGCATGGGTCTGTGCAGCGGGTCATTATTTTCAGCTTTGGCTTTAGTCATACAGTGACCTGCTGAGATGCAGCAGATTTGGCTCAGACTCCCACTTGCCTCAGGGAGAGGGCACATCCCCTCTGAGACTGGCTGCCCACTGCTGGCTCCTCACTGAATGGGATGCAAATTACAGGCTCCTGGATCCTTCCCGTGACCATGGCACTTCCTGCACTCGATTGCCTGTGAAAGCTTTCCTCCCTGGAGCTGGCACAGCAGCTCCCTAAGGGAAGAAGGAATTTCAGTCTTCCTCTGGGGGTAAACCTGAGCCCTTTATGGCACAGAATACAAACTGAGAACCAAATTAAGCAAATAAAATCTGTCACGGTTAGCAAAAAAAGAGTGGATTATTTCATACATTTCCAAGTTGGTATTTTGACAGTTTTAAATTTTGAGACAGATTTGACTTCTCATTCAGAACATTTTCTTTTAAAACTTTACAATCCAGTTTACTTCCAAAGAAGTGTTGGCCCTACCAACTAAACACTACAAATATACAAATATTTTGCAAAATGTAACCTTGAAAACGTACAAAATGTTTTCTAACATAACTAAAAAACTACTGATTTTCTGACTTTTGACCAAGAAGACGTCATGGAAACGAGACTATGCTTCAAAAAAAAGCAGATAAACCTGGGTTAAATTTCTATTGCGTTTATCTCTGACTGAGCCTAAGCTTGGAACTCTCTTATACTAAGACTATGCTGGGCATACAAAGATGTGAAAACATTAAACCTTTCACATCCTTTGTGTAACACTTTCAAAAAAAGGAACACGTGCACCACATCGTTCATTTTTCATGAACAGTTAAACACAAAAGTCATATATTAATTTGCCACATTTCACTCTTCCATCAGCGATCACTGCAACTCTTCTGACTGTAGCACATGAAAACCATAAATCACAGATTTCCTTCTATTTTTTGTGGTCTGCACACAAACTGTGCTACAGGACTGAGGTAAAAACCTGCAGTCACAGACAACTACAAGCAAATTTGACTTTAATTTTATTGAAGGAACACTGGAAAGCCACTGGGCTAGACGTTACAGTTACACATGAGGTCCTTGGTGGGAATATGCTCAAATTAAAACTTACAAAGAATAATGAGGAGAATGTATGCACAGAGAGGTAAAGATCAAATCCCCTGATCTTCCCAGCCCACACAGCAGCCCAGCATCATTATTTTTATTTTCACGTTCAAATTTAGATCCTCCAGATAGACTCAACAAGCAGTGAGTGACCTGTAGATTTTGGTCTGTTCACAAATGTTCAGCCCTCTTTTGCCACAGGGGACTATACAATATAAGCTAATCTTTAGCAATGGACACTGAAGCCAGGAGCTACTTAGAGTTTCTGTTACTCTTAAAATAAGCCAGCACAGGTTGCAATCAAGCAGAACAAAGCATACACTGTTCCAAATCTCTGTACATACTGGGATCATTGCTCCCTGATGCTCACACGTTTCCCATCGCCATCCTTTAACTATGATACCCTCTAAGGGTTGTTGTTTGTGGGCTACTGCTAGGCTCACCAGGGAGAAATACGGCTCCAGTGTCAGCAGGAACAGGCTGCCGACCAGTTCTGCTCTTCCCACTCAGCCCTTGCCTTTGGAGCAGTGAACCACTTATTGCTCAGTGTGTCAATGAAGCGGTTACAGTGTGAATAGCCAAGGAGAATGAGGAGACTGAAGCCTGAAGAATGGTGCCTCTCCCCTCGCCTCTTCTGCTCGCGGTTGGGGGCTGCTAGAGCTATTCAGGGGGGCTCTGGAGCCCTGCTGGGATAATTGCTTCCTTTGCAGCAGTTTCTTGCTATTCCTCTCAGATGCCACGGTGGGTTTAAACTCCTGACACGATTTTCATTGTTGTTAAAAGGGTATTGTAAACTGCACCAATGTAAAAGGTGGAGGAAAAAAAAGGGGCTGGAAGCAGGGAGAAACTGTTCTGGACACTGGAAATATCAGCTGCTCAAGTTTTTCCACTTGTATTTACAAAGCAAAGTAAACTACAATCTAGCTGGCCAAGTTCTGTATGGAAATCAGTGTCTCCTGTTTGTGGCAGTTTGCTATTGGTGGAACAGGCTTGTAAAAATGGCACACATATTGAAATTACGGAGCACTTCCATTTTCCCAGTTTTTCTTGTGGCTGCATGCATGCCTTTTTTTAAACTAGTACTATCCTACCACAAATAAGAAGCTTTGATGTGTTCTGTGTGAGCACTGTAAAAACACATAAGGAATAAGAAGTGATCTTTACAGAAAACTAAAAGTGTTACCTGATCAGATTTCAGTTCCTTTGGCAGGAATTACCTTTTTTATGACAGCGACAGGAAGTTAAAAACTGCAATTGCATTCCCATAGTAAACTTTCCTCCCTAAAAACACAGAAACAGCCACACCATGCTTCCAAAACAAACACAAACCCAAATGTTCAGTCTGAAGTAAACACTTAACTTTTAAAGACATTTCTTTGTAGCTACTTAGCATGACAAACAGAAAAGAAGATACACTTTTGCATTTAAAAGACTCATCTACCTAACATTCCAGTCAATTTTTTCCAAAGCAGATGGCAAAAGTTAGAAGTCCTTGGCTGCTGGGTAAGGTAACGGGTAGTCAACACTTCTGACTATCAGATGGACATATTGACATTTCCAGGTAGTTGAGTTTGCAAATCTGCTTTCAAAATCTGGTCCTGAATGCAGATCACCAAAAGGTGCTGCCTGTAGCCCATGGCATGCAATAGACTGAGAGACATCCTGACCAATGGGGGTCCATTTCCAAATGGGAAGAGTAAGAGCTGCCCTCAGATGGAGCCCCACCAAGGTCTGAACTCACCACTCCTGAGACACTCTATGACTCCAATCAGCACCCCAAATACATAAAAATATTTATAGGAAAAATATTTATGACTGGCATTTCT
The DNA here is from genome assembly GCF_013368605.1 of Nyctibius grandis. NCBI lineage: Eukaryota > Metazoa > Chordata > Aves > Nyctibiiformes > Nyctibiidae > Nyctibius > Nyctibius grandis. Next base: position 10,336,262 of record NC_090659.1, on the reverse strand, counting down.
CTGTGTTGTTCCTGTTACTGCAAATTTTTCCTTTGCTGACTTCCTTTCCACGCTGATGTATCTCAAGAAAAGGTAAGGAAAATGATGCAAAAATACACACTAAAGAATGCGGGGGAAAGTTGACATATGTGAACAGGCATGGAAGACAGTATTTAAAGGACTGTCTTGATAGTATCTATGGAAACAAAAGACCTTATCAATAAGCTTCCTTTGTCTTTTTGCCTTTTTTTCCAACACAACAAACATTAACAGGATCGACCACTACTGCAGTACATAAACAAATTTCACTAGCTCACATCAGTACCCTGATGTCTGTACCAAGGTACAACCTCACAGAAAATTCTGTTAACAGTAAAGTTCACACTTGTTTATCTTAGAGGACATGTTTGTTCCAACATAGATCTACTAGTTTCACTTAATTATGTCCAAAAAAGGTAAAGAAATGATACTTGCTACACTTGCAAATTAATTTTTAATGGAAGACTAGTAACGTGGTTTTCAAACCCTGAATAAACATTCAGAAATTAAGGGAAAAAGTTCTAAAAACCCTCAAGTATGGTAAACATAAGAACAAAATAGCCAGCTGAACTAAGACTTCATCAACTATGCATTGTACTTTGCATTATAGTATGAGGTATTATACTTCATGTACTTCATACAGACCTTTTCTAAGACAGCCATATTGTTGACTTTTTTGAAGAAAAAAGCCAAATTCTACTGAAAACAGAAGTCAGTCACGACCAGAATAGTCATGATTTTAGAGAATGTTTGATATAGAGGGTAAAAAAGAGGGTTCTGATGATTCTCTTCACCTTTCAAATAGTTCCATAAGAAGTTTTGTACTTTGATGAGATACACTTTTAGTGGATGGCAATGAAATGATACTTGTTTCCCCCAGACCTAAAGTCTGGCAAGAAATGTGGATGTAGTCTATCTAGACTTCAGTAAGGTATTCGACACTGTCTCCCACAGCATCCTCCTAGACAAACTGGCTGCCCGGGGCTTGGATGGGTGGACTCTTCGATGGGTTAAAAACTGGCTGGATGGCAGAGTCCAGAGAGTGGTGGTGAATGGGGCAAAGTCCAACTGACAGCCGGTCACTAGCGGTGTTCCCCAGGGCTCAGTTCTGGGGCCGGTGCTGTTCAATATCTTTATAGATGATCTAGACGTAGGGATTGAGTGCACCCTCAGCAAATTTGCAGATGACACCAAGCTGGGTGGCAGTGTCAATCTGCTGGAGGGTGGAAGGCCCTACAGAGGGATCTGGACAGGTTAGACAGATGGGCCGAGACCAACAGCATGAGGTTCAACAAGAACAAGTGTCGGGTCTTACACTTCAGCCACAACAACCCCATGCTGCGCTACAGGCTGGGGGAAGAGTGGTTAGAAAGCGGCCCGGCGGAAAGAGACCTGGGGGTGCTGATCGACAGCTGGCTAAACATGAGCCAGCAGTGTGCCCAGGTGGCCAAGAAGGCCAATGGCATCCTGGCCTCTATTAGGAATCGTGTAGACAGCCGGTCTAGGGAAGTGATCGTCCCTCTCTACTCGGCACTGGTGAGGTCGCACCTTGAACACTGTGTCCAGTTCTGGGCCCCGCACTTCAAGAAAGATGTTGAGGTGTTGGAGCGAGTCCAGAGGAGGGCGACCAAGCTGGTGAAGGGTCTGGAGGGTCTGACCTATGAGGAACGGCTGGGGGAGCTGGGGTTGTTTAGCCTGGAGAAGAGGAGGCTCAGAGGTGACCTTATTGCAGTCTACAGCTGCCTGAAGGGAGGTTGTACTGGAGTGGGAGTCAGCCTCTTCTCCCAGGCAACTAGCGATAGGATAAGAGGACACAGCCTCAAGCTTTGACAGGGGAGGTTCAGGTTGAACATTAGGAAGAATTTCTTTTCAGAAAGGGTCATTAGCCATTGGAACGGGCTGCCCAGGGAGGTGGTGGCGTCACCATCCCTGGATGTGTTTAAGAAAAGACTGGACATGGCACTTAGTGCCATGGTCTAGTTGACATGGTGGTGTCAGGGCAATGGTTGGACTCGATGATCCCAGAGGTCTCTTCCAACCTGATTGATTCTGTGATTCTGTGATTCTGTAATGTTTGGCAGAATACAATATGAATATTTCTACTATATTTCAGAAAAATGCTTAAATATTCTTAAATTTCCAAATACAGAAATTCTGGAAAATCCTTGTTCAAGCCCTGTAAGAACTAAAGCATAAATGCTGTACTACAGGTACTATTACTGACACTTTCAAACATCCATGCAAAGAACAATCTGATATACGGGCCATTCTATGTGTGGAATATTAAAATATCATATTTGTTGTATTTAGAGTTGCCTTTAATAACATGTTAGATTTTGATCTAGGCTCATTCTGCTCGCACAGGAAGCTAATTTCATAGCAGGATTGCCTGGAAATATACCACAAGGGTATGAACTTATGATTCTAATCGTAACTTTTCAACAAATGCTTAGGGGAAATTCACCTTGAAGAGGAGGACTTGGGCCTCAGCTGAGCCTGACATACTTGTAGCCCAAAGCAGCAACTCCTTTCCTGAGACATAAGAGGAGGCGAAAACCAAAGCAGGAAGAGGGATTTAATGAGATGCACACTTCCTTGAGGAGTGGAAGAACAGAAGCTCATTAAGTGGGGATTTTCCATGGGAAAGAAATTTTAAATACTAAATTAGTCAGCTAGGTGTGTAGATATTAGAGTGGTTTGAAGTGTTGTTTCTTTTTCTGTATGATCATGTGGTTAAAGAAATAATACTTTTCCTTTTCAGAAAGCTCTTTTGTGGCATTGTCAACTCCTGTTCAAATGCTTCCAAGGGGAAAAACCATTGGATCACACCTAACAGGAGTTAGTGTAGCTGTTACAGTGACTATTATAAGCTTCCAGACAAGTCTAAGTGAAGGAAAATGACATAAACTTAATTGAAAAGAATACGTGATTTAAGATTTGTTACCTAAAAGATTGTGTTCAGAGCGTTTATAGAGAGGACAGAAAAGGATACAACACTGTCCCATTATTATCTCAACTCTCTCAACTGAATGTAAAGTGGAAATAGAATAACTTTGCATATAGTCTGACTGCTGCAGATAGGGACCTAGGTGTAATGCCTGTAGACCTATTTTAAAGACTGTATTTTGTAGAAAGTAAGGAGGAAAGAATACAAAGGTAAAACCTAGTAGACTATGTGCTGCTTGGGATTAAAAGTAATCTCCTCCACCTGCAGAAACAAAAATTGCATTGGCATTCTCCACTGCGCCTGAATAAATAGGTCATCTATACCATAGAAAACTTTTCAACATTAGCTAGCATCAATTCTCCAACAGGAATATGTGGAAGTCATTTGAAACAATGTAGGAGAGAGATTAAAACCAATTTTGGTATCTATTCCTTTTATTATTTCATGAACAGAAAACTGATGGCCATTAACAGTATCCAGAAGTAGATCTAGACAATCAAATGGCCTGTATGCTTTATCAGAGGGCAATGTTGGGAAAAAAAAAATATGAACTCTGCTAAAAGCAGATTTATAGGGTACAATATCTTAAAACGATATTTTAATACGTATTTGGAAGATCTGTGCCAATGGACTCCTCTTTCATAAGAGTTCCCTTGGCTAGATATCAGTTCCACCGATAAGAACAGTATTTGCAAATATATTTTCTGGGTTAGCAAACCAAATCCCATTTTAATTGTAACCAGCTAATTATCCAACATGGTACCTTGTAAGACTATTCCAAATAAACAAAGTGTCCTTAACTTGTCAGTAGCTAGAACTTATACCACAAAGCCAATACTTAATGATGTCCTTCTGTCTGTCACCACACACTTTTTCGCACTGGGTAGCTATGTAGTACTGTAAGCAACAGTTCAGGTATGAATGTGCCCATTTTCAAATTTAAAAGAAAATGCATCCTCATCTTTTTATTTTTGCTTATAGCTATATAGTTGTTATTTTAATAATTTAGGGAAAACAGAGATAAAGCTGTAAGTTTTACAATTTCACATCTATTTTAACACAAAATTAGGAAGAAATATAATTCATTCTCAAAAATCATCAAAACATACTCTTATGAAAAAGCAATGAGATACTGAGGCTTCTGTTTAAGTTGTCTGAAACAGTGTAGGTTGACAAAAGCTCCAAATGAACAGGTAACCCGAACATCACAATCTGTAATGATGTGTTAACCTTGGTGACAGTCAGAACAGAAGGGTCAAAGGTTCAGCTGGCATCCCTGGGGGTGATCCTTCAAGGTGAATTTGAGACTCATTGACAGGGCAGCACAGTAAAACTGACACTGCAGTCTAAGAAACGTATATGTTACAAAGACGAAGAACTGCCTTTTTCTTGAACTTTATAGTCATAGCTGTAGAAGAAATGGCCTTTGTTAAGATGGTTAAGGCAAGGAGAACACAGTTCACCACCAGCTGAAATACTAAAAGCGAACATTTTCAAAGATTACCTTCTATTTTTGAATCAGAAATTATTAGCAAAGCAGGCTCACAGGTTTTACTCTGGTTACTCCAGCTACTCTTAATTTTGTGAATTTTAAGTTATTTCCCCATATCCCACTTAAAATGTCCAGATTGCTAAAAATTAAGGTTTCTCCTCCTACTGAAAAACCTGTTACAACTACCTACGTTCATTAGCTTCAAGAATAACAGATACAATAGATGACATCTTATACCACCACAGCCTTTGATTTTGGCTGACAAAAGTAGAGTAATAGCTGTCACCTCCAGTTGGGTAATTCCTAATATTTAGGAATGACAAACGCAAAAGAGACTGGCATGATATATAACACGGAAATTTTCTTAGCAGAAAATCTCATTAGTACAAAACCGAGAATGAATATGGAGTACGCCCATAAAACTCCAGCTGGCAAAAGGAAAGTAACTTAATGACAAACAAGCCAATAATAACAAAAAGTGAAGCACAAACAACAGCAACAAAAAGATGAAGAATGTCAACTCTTTCAGCACTTCAAAAAGGGGCTTCTCCCTTGCTATAAATTATACTATATGCTTTCTTGGAAAGGGTGAAATACCAGTCTCAGTGAAGACAACGGTGAAGACAATACTCACACTGATTTCAGTAATGCCAGAATTTCACACTTAAGAGTTCAGGATGTGTGCAAAATGTATTTTCATGAAACATACTAACCCTAGTCACTGTGAATGCAAATTTCCCAGGAGTTAAACTCATGCAAGTACACACTAAAAAGACATTCCTAGTTTATTAATAAACTTTTGAGATCCTTGAATAAAAGGGACAATAATTTCAAAACCGCTTCGACACTTCAGCATGTAACTTGAATGGTAAAGAGATGTTTTCTTTAAAATAAAAGAAAATCTCAAAATATTTGTAGCTGGGCTAGATCCTGCAAGTATTATACAATCACAAACACCTAGAGCAGAGCATGGCCCGAGTATGTAAGTGAGAATATTACTCCACTGTTTTGTCTACAAAAAAGAGCCTATTCATTATTTAGGATGTAATAACACTTTGCACTTTGGCAAAGTGGCACAACACAGCTTTGTTGCAATAGTGTCAGGCTGCTTTACATCTATAAATGAATTCAGTCCCACGACTCATGAAACGCTGAATAAGAAGTATTGAACAACTTCAAGGCTTGCCCAAAATCACACAGGAAGATTGCAGCAGCCCAGCAATCTGCTTTGCTTAGCTTGCACACTTTCTACCTCAAGGCAATCTTTCCTTTACTATACAATAATTTTCTCCGTAGGAAAATGCTTTGCAGATCACCTAAAAATTGTGTTGCAATGACTAGAGTCTCATGGTAAAAACAGCCCATCTTTAATTCCATGCAGTGTACAGGTCTGCCAGAGTGCAGAACCACTCATTCCTGGAATACCATGAACCATAAAATAGCTTCAAATAGATACCTTCAGCTTCTATGGTAACACTTTACCCTGAACAAGCAATTTTTTTCCTACTTGATTTGCGTCAAGTCTTACTCCAAGAGAAATGCTCAAACTGAACACCAGAGTTCAAATGAGTCCTGAGAGACAAATGATTTCAGATGAATGGGAAGAGCAAGATCTGAAGAGTCTGAATTGTGGGCAGTGTTGGAGGGAAGCCCACATCATCATGACACCATCTTTTGCTTTCAAAAACTTGCCATTCTGAACGGCATAGCCACTTGGAAAAGCAATGATGCAAAATACATAAACTTACAGTTAAGAGACCTTGAGTCATAATCATTTTGTTCAAGGAACCAAACTTCACATTTTGTGAGGTAAAACAAAGTTACTTAAGCATACATCTCTATGGCTAGTTTCAAAATTAAATATATTCCATGGAGCACTAAAAACATTTCAAGATATACACCAGGAAAGCATTTCACTTTCTCAAGTTTTACTTTTTTAACAGTATTATTTTCCCTGGAAGGTCTGTGAGTTTTACTCTCTCTTAAACATATAGGGGGAAGAACTTACTCACTTTCCCCCCTTTTATCTGTGTGTAATTTATTCTCCCCCATGCAGTCAGAACCAGGAGGCCTAGCAGAGGCAAGTAGACAACTGACAACAGCAGCAAAGAGAGGCAAAGCAAAGCTGTTGAGTTAGAAGAAAATGAGTATAATTAGACCCAAGCCCAACTAACCACCCACGCTTCCACGTTAAATAAAAGCACAATCTTCATGTGACCATGTGCCAAATAGATTGTTGTTAGATAATGATTTTTCAGGAGGAAAAAAAAAGTTCAATTAATTGCTCAATGCAGCATGAGTATTAGCAAGACTTGTCCTACAGCTAGATAAGGAAAGAAAGTAGCTTTTTTTTCTTTCCCTTTTAAGGAGGATAACCATAAGAAGGCAGACTTGGCCCTGCATAATATTACACAGGAGTCTGGAATAACACCCTGCAATGTGTATGTTAGTCCCACACTACTGCACGTGGTGAATATCTGAACTTGGCAGCAAGCAATTGTGAGTATATTATTACCTGGAGAGAGAGAAGTACTCTGTTTGGTTGAGGAAACCCAAGAACTGAAAAATTATTATTTTTGAAGTGCTGTGATTTGGACTAGACTTTTCATATAACCAGAAGCATCACAGGAAACTCAGTAAGGCAAAACTATCTAAACAAAGTGAAATAAGCAAAAATGAAGTTGACAGAACTTTCAAAAAGTAGACCAAAAAATCAAAGCAAACCAAACAAGAAGCTCTAATCACTTACATCTGTTCAAGGCTCCAAAAATGGGCACTGTTCTTCTCTACTATTTTTATTCTACATTTTTCTTTTGATTATGAGAACATAATATGTGCAAACTCAGCACATAGATTGTTGAGGTTTTATTAAACATGCTTTCAGAGTTAGTGTCATTTTTACTTTACAAAACTAATTCCTAAAAAAAAGCATGATACACAATAAAGTCTCAGTTAGCAGTTATCCGATATTTAGATTTTAAGTGACAACATGTGGCTGCTACAGTGTGCAAGCGACTAGAAATATCAAAAATGCCAAGAGCAATCAAATGTATAAGGTCCACTAGAGATTTTTAAGAATAAAAATGTACTTTTTTTTTTTCCCTTCCCCCACGAAATGGAGAGGGTTTCAGTGTTTGGAAAACAGTGAACACAGTAAGGAGTTGGTTGCTTCGCTTCACTGATATGGACTTGCCAGAAATAATACATTGATTTCTGTAGGATATTTGTGTGTTAAAAGGTCCTCCATGCTTTACCAATGGAAACATCTCTGTATACGAGTATAAAGTTAATGTAAATACAGTAAAAAGTACAGTAAAAGGCTCACAGGTCCAAGAATCTGCATGAAAGAACCCTGGAACACAGAAAATTTCTAGTGCTTTTTTGTACATTTGATCTGTAGGGATCCTAAGCCCCACGTCCGATGGGCTGAACTCTGCTCTGAATGTGTTTTCTGCCTGTACACAGTGTGCGCACTTCCCAGTGTGAGTCCTAATGTTCAGTGCATCAGATTCATAAAATGCTTTAAAAGTCTGATTCTTTGAATATTGCTTTGCAACTCATTGTTTTTGCTCATCATGAGGAACTGGAGAAGGCACATGGCACAGCAGTCCCTACGGGGTTGGGGAGAACAGAGTCTCCAGAAATGGATTTTTAACTTAGAGGAGGATATCCACACTCTACATGTAGGATTTCCATACAGCTGATGAAGGGAGGGGAGGAGAAGAATTAACTTTCTAAACCCAATCTTCATCTTTATGGTGCGTAATACAAGCAAAGGCTCCTTTCCTGACTATTTAAAAAAACTAACCAAACAAAAATGTTTCTTTTTCATTAAGAGAAAAAAATGAATGAAGAAATAATTTCCCTCCCACATCCTTTCTTCATCTCCCTTACCCATCCCAAAAAAACCCAACAACTAGACTGTCAGCCAAACAAAACAAAGAATTTACTTTCTCAGCATAATAAATCACCTTTCCTCCTAACCATTCAAATCATAAAGTCCTACACACTCTGAATAGCTCAAGTGACCTAGTCTGAGATAACAACCACCTGTTTTTTTATTATTTTTTTGAAGAAAAGCTTCCCAGACTCCATTTCTATAATTTTGGATGGTCCCAGAGGTTCAAAACTTTCAATAAGCCATTTTAACAAGAAAATCCTGATAGTCTAATGTCTAGGCCTGTGGAAGTCTCAAAACTCAGATATCTAACACGTACTCTATTTGCTGCAGGCATTTATTTTCTTTTACTATCTAGGTCATCAGTTCATGACTAGGGACAAAAGAAATCTGTGGATAATTTTGACTCAATGAGGGGTTTTCAAATTCCTTTAAGTCCACAGAGTATCTGCAAAAGAACTTCATTCTTCTTCCCTTTTATATTTAAAAGTAGAAATCAGTGTAAAATAAAGTTGAGCATAGAAAAATACATACTTTGTTCACAGTAAAGGAGTACTTTTCACTACTGCTGGGTGATACAATACCGAGAAACCATAGCTATGCATATCTAATGCCTAACATTTTAAGTGGCAAGAAGACAAAATAGCCGAAGCAATACACATCACTGATGCAGAGGAACATTTTTGAAAATTGTGAGGAAAAATAGAAGGAACAGATACTCTCAGCTATAGAGACAACATGATCAGCAATAATTTGGTTTAAGATGCCAGCAATTGAATGACCATAATGAGCCTTTTAGTCTAACACTGAATTATGATGAGTTTTAATTCTAGTAGTTTCGGTTACTGTGAACACAGTCTATAGATCTCATAACTTCACACAGTAGGTTACATTATTACCAGGCATGCCCCTGGGGACACAGGAGGACAGTTTGGTCCTAAATGCAAAATCTAGTCTCTGTGATAGTCAGCACAAGCCTACAGAACCTGGTGTCCTCCCCAGTCCACAGATGTTTGACACTGGGACACTCTTTTGCCCTGAGTCATGATGCTCCTTCCCTTTCCACTAGTTCCACAGACCAATATTATCCTTTGGAGACGTCTACTGAAAGGACACATCATATAAAGTGTGAACCAATGCATGGTTTACCCTGTCCTACACTTTATCCAGCAACCTTGCATAAAAGATTCAGGGCTACTAACGAGCCATTTAAACCAATTAGAACATTGCCGGACTAATGGGCTTTTTCCTCACCATTTTCTTGCAGCAAACATCATGCTAATGGAGAAAGCATCTTGCCCCCCAAAAGAAGTATTCGGGAAAGTTGACTGTAAGAGCTATAGAGAAGGAAGGGAATGTCCACACAGGCATTTTTAGGCCATTTGCTTTGGCTTGGTGCGTGGAGACTTCAAGCCAATGCAAGCTCATTTTGCCCTTACCCTCAGAGCAACAGAAGCTGTGTGGCCATATTAGTACAATACCGTGCTGGAGTGATCTAGCCCGTCTCTCAGCAGGGCTTATTAGCTCAGGCTCGGCGCCACATTAACCGCTGCCATATGGCTTCTGGTTGATTCAAAGAGCGAACTGAATGAGCTCACATCTGCCTGGCAAAGTCTGCATCGCTATGCTCTTTAAAATGGCAAACCTGCAAAAAGCTGCAAGGAGAGAATCTTGTAATAGGTTAGGATTTTCAATTCACATTTACTTCAGTGCCTGTAGAAATACAAGCTGTCACTATTAACAGCTGTGGTCAGGGTTGGAAACTACTCGTGGATGTGTTAGAGATTAAAAGTTTTGTCTCAAAGAGCTGAGTCTGAAAAACGATGCGAGTATGGTAAGACTCCAAATAGGATGGAAGAAGAGAAAGAGGAAAATGAATACAAAAATAAAAGTATATCTGGCATTTTCTCTTTTTTTGTTAGTCCAGGCTATTAGGCAGATTTTTTACAGCATTCCAAGATGAGCAGGGTCCTCTGTAGAAGAAGGTAATGGTTTTTAGGGCTCAGCCAAAAACCCCACAATGTACAAAACGATGTAACAAATGCTAATCAAAGTTTAACATACCACTGGAAAGAGCTCAGATATGGCTGTGATAATAAAAAAAATGACATGGGAAGTAGCAGCATAGCAGATGATACCCTGAGAACTCTTTGTTTTAACACAGAAAGAGTGGTTGCGCAGATGTGGAAACTCGAGTGGTTTAGACACGGCAGGGGAAAAGGCAGGCACACACAGAGGACTGAGGAGGAAGATGGGAAAGGTGCCCTGATGATAATGCAGGAGACAGAAGCAGCACACGCCGTGGTCAGAACAGCAAACAAGGGAGACGATCCAGAAGACAGATTTTGAATGGTTTGTGGAATCTGGAGAGCAGAGAGTCCAGCAGGAGCAACATGGACCCTGAAACAGAGCTTTAAGCGTGAACACAGAAAAACAATGTCACATTTTTGGAAAAACTAAGAGCAATACACAGCAGAATTTAGAGCCATTCTCACTACCCTCTGGGACAGCTGTGTGGTTCCAAATTATTTTTCAAAATCTTTTACATTTTTTTCCCCTTGGGGTGCCAAGCTAACTCACAGCAGCTCCAGCTGTGTCACCAGAGGAAGCAATATGAATAGCAGAAGAAATATAAATCATTAACAAAAATGACTCTTGATCCTCGAGGAAGCCCACCATTGTAGGGATCAGCAGATGAAGAAAAAAGAGAGGTAGAGTGGGAAGCCAGTCCTCTCAGGGAGTGAGAAAAAGAGACAGAATGAAGAAAAAGGACTGGGAAGAAAGGAAATTGCTGGGGGGCAACAAACACATATTGGGAATCAGAAGAAAAAATACACTTCTCTTTCTAACCCTCCTGAGGCATATAGGAAATTGCTGCTTACCCTTTAATCTGCCCCCAAAAAGAAAAACAATTAAAATGAAATAAAACCCTGAACTGTAGGTATTTGCTCCCCCTCTTCCCCTCACCCCCATTGCTTTGTGTGCTGTGTACCCAGGCCATGATCTTTCATGCAGCTCTGCATAGGACAGACTATGTTACCATTAGCATTACATCGTCCACAGGAATACGCTTTTTTTTTGTTGTGTATCTAAAAAACGTAATTTGGGGAGATTAAGATGTTAAGAGATTAACGATTAATAAATCAATGAAAAAAGAGAGAAAGCCAGAAAAAAAAGAGAGAAATATAAGGATAAACATCTTGAATTAATTTGGAGTGGCACCACAACAGTATGGTTTGGGTCAGGAGCATCGCTGTTTTGAAGGGTTAAGACTGTTACTACTGCACAGCACACAGCAACAAATTCAGTCAGTTTTTGTTTTCTTTTTCTTGATTCACCTCCCCTCTGCAATTTTTCCCACTGCAATTTAACTTTGGAAGGAAATACCCCTTTCCTAAATAAGTAATTAATTTCTGTTTTTTTCCACTGTTCCCTCCAATACAAACAACTCATTCTCTTTTCATTTTTAACTGACAGGCATAGCAATTTCTTCCATTTCTTTTTTCTTTCTTGTTATGACTGTGATCAGGTTGGGATCACCTATGTAGTTTTAAACTTGCCAAAACACAATAAGGCTGTGAATAATCTCCACCAAGAAGAACGAACCAAGTTCTCTTTGACAATTCTAACAAAAAATTCAAGGCAAATAAAACTTCTTCCTGTGGATGGTACCTTTAAGGATGTTTCCTTGTCACAGCAGAAGATCAGAGGCTTTGTTTTCACATTTCGTAGAAAACATTTTCATCACCCACTCGTGTAAAAACAGCATTGTGCAAGAAACAATAAATGCTTCATATTTGTGATGTACTATTTAAGGGCCAGAAAATGAAACAGGAATCAAGAATTCAAGTTACAACTTATCTAGAATAAGAGTGTAAGTCATTCAAAACTGTTGATGTCACGAGACAGCCACACAAAAAAGGAATGAAAACCTCTATGCATTATTCATCCTGTAACTTTGATCTTAAAAGCTAAAAAACTTGAACAAGGAAAGATAAATGGCTTCTCAAGCTTTTTCTTTTAAAAATCAAATGAGGATGATTCAGGATAAATGATAGATAAGAGTTAATACGAAAGAGGGGGAAATTGCAATCACAGTGCTGCACTAAAGTTTCAATGCAAAAGGCTTTGCTTTTTGTATTCAATTACAAAGAATTTCTTTTTTAGGTACCAGCATCCTTTTTCATGTATATGTAAAAGATTTTACCTATTAAAATTTCATGTTCAGTATGCATAGCTTTTTTCTTCTACCACCTACACCATGACTTCATGTGAACAATTAGGAAGCTTTCTGAAGCATGGGCTACTACTAGTCACGGGGCAGGAACAGAAGCAGCTGTGAAATCCTGACCTCCAAACCTGGCTCAAACATCAACTTGCTCCGGAGCTTATGCAAGATATGTATACATTTTCCCACTGGGGAAGTATTGATACTTACAGGCACTCTGACTGCATCCTGATCGTATTGAGGCTTAGTTAATTATGCAGGTACTGCCCCTAAAATATGAGACAAATTGAGAGAGAGAGATCCAAAAGCATATGGAGGTTGCCCTGTCTAGATGGGAGAGCCACAAAAACCTCTCTGAATGCTTTGTGCTCCTCAGAGTCTGTAATTATTGCCAGTTTTTGCCTAAAGATATGCTCAAAGGCCCCACCATCCTGGTTAGATTACCGATGTCAGAATCTTATATACAGGCAATTGCATTTGGAATTCACAAAGACGACGGGGCAGCAACAGAGTTCCTTAAGGGAGGCTCTGAGCAAACCTAACACAGACAACACCGCATTCATTACAAATCACAGCACACCAGCCATTTACATTAACAGCAAAGCCAAAGGAAGAGTGCCTTTACATTATAGCATACGGCAGGAGGTTTTGCTTATCTGAGCTTCCAAATTGTTACCTCCACACAAGCAGCTGGCACTAATCAGATGATAGAGTGGGGCTAGACAGGTGGGAGAAAAAGGCTGGGTGGATGCAAGGGCAGGTTGTGAGATGGAGGAAATGGACAGGGAATGAGGTGAAAATTTCATTGCAGTGGTGTGTGGTAGGAAGGCAGTGGGGACACCATTTGAAAAGTAGTGGGAGGTTTCAGGGTACAACAGGAAGATGTCTGAGAAGGGAATGGAGGCACACTGGAGGTATTCACAGGCTTACAAGCAACCAACGTTCACTGCAATTGCTGTGTGTGCCCAACCAAGTCATTGCTAATGGTACTTGTGGCCACCGACGCTCCTGCCAACTGCATCCAGACAAAATAAATTTGGAAAGACCAAGCCCAGTGATTACAGCAGTCAGCAGAAACTAGACTGACTGCACTTCCTCCTCAGCCCAAGGGAATGCAAACTCATAGCTTTCAGTGCCAAGGTAAGTGCCTGAAACACCCAGCTATGTTCTAATGACACTGGGCTGCCATGCAAAGAAGATGGCTAGACTGATGGGGCTGGGAGCGGGCCTGTTCCTGGGGAGGATATCCAGAAGCCCAAAGTCCTGGCCTAGATCCTTGCTCCAAGCAATCTGCGAGTCTATGAACTTCACCTGGCAAGACAGTGACTCCAAACACGTAAACACCACTAAGGGTTGGAAACAGAACGAGGAACTTCCCCACTCTGGTGAGCTGACTTCTCTCTTACTCATAGACAAGGCCTTGCATCTTCTTTCTCCACCATGTCTCAGCTCCAAGAGAAGAATCGCACAGCCTCTCCCAGTGCAGATGGAACATTTCCAAAATTGGAAAAACACATTTTATTTTTAAATTGTTCACAGCGAGAAGTTAGAGCTATTCACTGGACTGCACTGAAGCCCTCCTTTTCAGCTATATATATTATAGGAGGGATTCTTGACTCCACAGTAATCCCAGGAGAAAAATTAACTAGATGAGCACAGAAGCACGCTACTTTGCTCTGGCCTCATGATAATCGTTTTTCAATTCAACAAATTAAGTTAAAGATAAGCATTTGCTTCACATGCAAGACTCTCATTCCCGCTTCATTTGTAATAGATGGAGAGGGATTAGCCACATCAAGCATATGCTTTCATACTGCGGTGTAAAGAATACACATGAGAAAAATCATGTTTCCCTCCAATGCGTTGAGAAAACTCTTTGTAGACAACATATTCAAGAGCAGAGAGAAAAAAAATGTTTTGATGATGATTCTTCATCAGATGCACCCAGTGGACATGTGTACACTGAAGAGTCTACACCGAATCCGACTTGTGCTAAAACTGAGCAGTACAGGGAGAGCTGTGCTCAAAGAAAATGTCTCTTTCTATAATCCCCATCACAGGTAGCTGTGCTCATACCCTTACTTTCATTTCTTATTTGTTCCATTCACTACTGTTTATAACCTGAAAGACATATAAATTTATTTCTCTTCAGAGCACATTTATTTGCTCTACAAATGGACCAAAAATATGCAAAGACTACGTTGATTTTTATTATCTCACCTACATAAACATATCGATTTCCTTAACCCTACCAGAACAAAATAATATTTTCTTTTTATTGCATTCCAGAGGAAGTTGTGCCTTAACTTGGATCTTATTTAACTACTATTTATCTACATCTCTTGCTTCAAAGTCTCTGTCAGGAACCAAGCTCCCACCTCTGTTTCTCCAGCACCCTTAATACTCAGTCTGTAAAGCCCAGTTCTTCTGACTCAAAGACCAACATTGTCACTGCAGATGAGGAAAAAAGCTTCCATATATTAAAAATAAGGTTGCTTCATGGACATATAATCTTTTTAAAGAAAGTAGAGATATGAATCAAAAAAGAGGTGTCAAGCATCAGCCCTTATTAAAAAAAAGTACAATCATGATGTTTATTTTAAATCTGTCAGAAAGGAAAGCATTAATATGAAATGCTTTAAACAGCCTTTGACACTTACAGAACTCTTAAAACGGCAATGAGTCAAAGATCAACAAGCCTTTAAGAATGAAAACAACTGGAAATGCTTTAGAAGTTGAGCCACTGAAGTATTTTCATTGATTAAATGCCCACTGGTATTACATATACATTGAACACCAACACATATAGTTTGACATCTCCTGATCTGGTAATTTCATGGCTTAAAAAGAGGAAGGTAACACCTGTAAAATATATTACCTGAAATTTAGTCTCACTGAGTCAATGATAATTTTGCCATCAAACGAATGTAAGTGTTCATTCTAAACATCGGCACTTAAATGAAAAACTTTTTTTTTAAAAAAAGGTTGATTTCATGTAAAAATGAAATCTATCACTTAAAACCCAACAACTTAAAACCCAACAACTTCATCCTTATTTCAGCTGTTGTACTCTTTTAATTCTTTATGTTCCTGCTGCTAAACTGAAATAGAAATGACCTAAAGGAGATAAGTTAACAGAAATTGAATAATTCTAAGTCAGGTTTCAAAATCAATATTTTTTGCCCATCTGTCCTTTAGCATGCTGTCCATTCCAGGTCCCAATCTCTCGTCACCTCCCAGCCCCTAGCAAGATGAAAGAGGGTAGATTTAGACTAGATATTAGGAGGAAATTCTTTACTGTGAGGGTGGTGAGACACTGGAACAGGTTGCCCAGAGAAGTTGTGGCTGCCCCCTCCCTGGCAGTGTTCAAGGCCAGGTTGGACGGGGCTTTGAGCAACCTGGTCTAGTGGAAAGGTGTCCCTGCCTGTGGCAGGGGAGTTGAAACTAGATGATCTTTAAGGTCCCTTCCAACCCAAACCATTCTATGATTCTAAGATAATACAGATGGTTACTGCAAAGCTATTAAGATGTACATCTGAATGCATATTTATCCACTTGGCAAGATTCTGCTACAGCTGTAAGTCGATGCAAATCTGCATTACAATGTAGCTTCAGTCTCTTGCCTGTGTGAGAAAGCAGCCATGATATTAATAGTGCTGCTTAAGACAACACCAGGCAAATATGACGTAAATGAATGCAGTTGAGCTAGCTATCACAGCACTGTTAATTTACACCTCTGAAAACAAACACTCATTTGAGCACGTGAAACAAGCATATAACTACACCTACATCAAAACTCATTTTCATTTGTTTCTTTTTGGAAGCAGAAACTGATAATGCAAGGTATCACCAGAAGTCATGGTGAAAGAATACCATGTAGGTGAGTATTTGACACAATCACCAGAAAAGAAAACCAGGCTGAGGGGCTTTATTCCATCGTAAGCACAGTTTTAACAAATACAGGTGGCACTGCCAGTCAGTGATACTTGCTTTTGTTCTGGCTATGTTTTTGTTCCGGCAGCTGGGAGAAGAGCAGTTTTCATGTATAATGAAAGAAATGTACTTAATAGGCAACACCTGAAAATCCTTCAAGAGAATAAACTATAGAAACAGAAAATGCAAGTTTAGAAAGCATTTCCTGAAAAAAAAGGTAGCACTGGAATCTTCTCTTTATCTCAGGTCAATTGAGTTGTCACAGTGGGAAGGAGATTTGAAAAGGAAATTGCAAGTTCTTAGCAAGTATGATTGGAGGAATTGAGTTAATAGCCAGCAATCAGTATAGGTTTGGTAGGGTACTTAAAAATTTAAATGTATGTATATGCCACAACTACAGAATGACTGAGCTTTGTCTGGTTTGTAAAAAACAAGTGGAACAACAGGCAATTTAAATCTCAAACAAAAATGGTAATTTTTTACTTAGGTTTCTGGGGTTTAAGTGTTCTTCCATTAAAAATTTCCCTCACTTCAGCATATGATGACGGTATATAAATTGTATGGGCTTCTGATCTTGTTTTCTGCTAGTAATCCTACCAGTACCAACAGGATCTTATATGGTACGTGCTTTCAGATGATACATTTTCTCACCATATGGAAAAATGTTTTGTATCACCATGTTGGCAGCATATAAATGATTTTTGAACGCCATTTTTCATTGCCATTTCTTCAAGCCATTTAGGCTCACTAGCTTATTGTTTCACATGTCAAAAATTAGAAGGACAGTTTTCTGATTTGAGAAGCTGCTTTATCCATACTCTTGAATAATGGCACACTGTATTCAGCAAGCTACTGATACAAATGAGTATGACAACACCTCTAATGAGAAAACAGCTTAATTTGAGAGGGCAGGATAAGCTATCATCTCTCTAAAGACATGTGACTATCTCCCAAAAGCCACCTTATCCTTTCTAATACAACGCACAACTTTTCTGCAATGATTCTTTTCAACAGAATTACAAAAGGTGGTCTCACCTAGACTACTAATAGTTCCTCTTTCCAATCAAAGAAGGCAGGTATTATAGGTTGTAGAAATGTGTAGGTGGATAAAAGGCAAGAAAATTATAGGACAGTGACAAATATAATGAATTTCATTTCCACAAGCTTCAAATTCCACTGAGCAAGAGAAGAACACAGGTTTTGCATGGTCCTCTTTAACAAACAAATGCATACCCTGCAATGAAGTAGTACAAGACTGGAGGATGCATTCCAAGCTAAATGCAAACTAGCCTTGCCTCCAAGGCAAGCAAAGGACAGATCCTAGGAAGTACAGCATGGCTGGATGCCCACATGCTGAAGAGACTAGTAATTTTAGATTAGTTCATTTTTGCATTGTTTGAAAAACTTTTTATACTTACTGTAATTCTTTCATCTTTGTCATCTAGAGGGGTCCCATCTTTTTTCCACGATATGGTGGGTTCTGGGTGACCTCTTGGGGGCTGGCATTCCATCACTGCAGGTTCACCCACGGCTACCATTACATCTGATGGATTTTGTCTGAAGTCATCCCGTAGAACTGAAAGAATGAAGAAAATGAAGTCTAAAATTACCCAACAACACAGCAATAGCACAGCAAAGTGTTTTGTTTTGGCCTTTAATGGTTCCTGTTGTCATTGTACTTTATATCCATGAACAACTCAATTAATGAATTCCATTTGGCATCTGTGGATGGTCTCCGGTACTTCCACACAGTAACAGTGAAAACCCATGTACAACTCATCTTTAACTTCCAACATACAAGACAAGTGACTAACACTGACAGAGGTGAAAGGCTGACGCATACATAGGACTGTCTACACAGAAGAGCTGCCTCACTGGTAGTACTTGGCATAGCATCTGCCTAGAGTGTGAGCACAGGATTCCTATCACAGCTGAAGAAGGCATGATGTCTTCTGCTCAGGCAGAATGTCACTTGGGGAGAAGCACGGCAGAGATTCCTTCCTTACCCTCTTTTTCCGAGACACAAGGTCAGCCTGACACTAATTAAAGGTTTATGGTTCAAGATTGGCCACTGGCCATATGAATTGCACCTATCCCTGTATTTATGCCAAAGACGAACAAGCTAGCTAAACTACCCAGTGCTTTGATGACGTTATAAGACTCCAAACATTTGTGCAGCCTTAGCCAAACTCATCTTAGCAAGTTTGCTTGTGTCTTTTTCAAGAGAAAAAAAGAAAAAAAAAAAAAAAAAGTCCTTCCTGATCTCTGGGAGTCTTCCCTTAGTCTGAGCCAGGACAACATCCTTCATTTGGGAGAAGTCAATTTCACTATCTTTCCACAGACAGAAACATTTTTATTGTGGCTCAATTACTAGAATTTGTTCTTTCTTATCATTTGTCCAAGTCTAGGCCTAGGAAACTCTAGTTCCCTTCAATCATCCACTATGAATTTTATCAATAGCTGTGTGATTATTTTTCTTTTTGGGAGAGGAGAGACATCACACTGTGCTCAGTAGACCACTACAGAGGGACACAGTTTAACAGAATAATGGCACTCCTAAGTCTCGCCAAGTAAGTGGCATTAGGTTCAATCTAAAAATAAATAACTCAAATAGTAACAAATATAACATTCTAGGCCTCTCCACTGCTGCTACTTCATCCACACTGAACAAAGGATATGGTAATGGAAAAGTACATTACAACCAAAGGACTCTTAGGCCTTTGACAAAGCTATCTGTCACTCTTGCTACCTGCAACAATCTTGTGTCAATAGGAAATAGTGCCAAGAATCTACATCAAAAAATACATCCCCCAAGCCATGGACCACAGATACACGGACATTCACTGAATAATGGTTTAGTTGTTAATGCTGCTTCAAAGCCAGGTGTGATTTATTGTTAGGCATTAAGGAATGTGGGTGTGCTCACAGGTTGGCAGGTACAGCCCTGCCACCAAACCATTCTGTAAGGTCTTTCAAGCTCTTAAAATGGTCTGAAGGCAAATGGGTCATCTACTTTGGGACAGAGGGATACACCCTTCTCACACCTACTTTCTGCAATGCTATATAATCTAAAATGAAGGGAGGGAGTAAAAATGACCTGCAGTTCTTTATTTTGGGGGATTATTGGCAAACAGCCCTGTTAACAATCAATATGACAATCTTCTATTTTTTCTTCTCAAGTACATCTACCTTACATTCTGATACCCTACCATTCAGCAGCTACAGTCACAGGCACATGTATCCAGCTTGGTTCACTATAATACAACACACAACAGGAAAAGTTCCAGATTAATATAGAAGTATAGTTGGGAAATAAAAGCAGTAAATACAGAAAAAATTACCACTTTTCTAGAAACAGGATATAATTTCTGGAAGTACCAAAGAACATCTGTGTATCAACAAGACTGAAGTATATTGCAGATCTCATCAGACATCTGAATTTACCAATCCCCTACCACACTGAAGCACTCACATTTCAAATATTTCAGTTTAATTATTGAGCTTTCTGGATACCCTGAAATCAGGAGATACTGATGCACTGAAAGAGGATGATCAAGGATAAAATGTCTCTATCACTTTAACAATACAAACTAATAAAACAGAATGATAGGACTTAATGAAGAAATTATAGAATAATTTAGGTTGGAAGGGACCTCTGGAGGTCATCTAGTTTACAAAATGAGATGCTGTTGGATGAACTTGTTCTCTTGGATGAACTAAGTCTCTCAAACAGACCTAGTCTAGAAAGTTTATTTAAAAAAAACAAACAACAAAAACCAAAGAAAAACAAAAAAGCCCCCACAAAACGCACCTATTGTTTGGTGTACGAAAACCTGAGAAAGCATCTAGGAACAAAGAATTTCTCTCTCTAAAAAGCAAAACACATGGATATTTTCCTTCTATGGACTAGGGAAAATTGACAATGTTTTCAGCTATAAAATTAATCCAGGTTATATTTAGAGGAAACAACATGTTTTCAGAATGGGGAATGATGTCATCTTTAGTTATTGGGAAAGGTAAGTCAAAAGATCGATCCTTTAGCTTCCCTCCTGCTTTCAACAAAACTTTACTAAATTTAACCTGCATTCTCTTACAGCTTCCTTACTACACTCCCCTAAATACTGATGCATCAAAATTGGACACATGAAATTATTTTGGTTATGGGAGCATTAAAATACTACTCACATACACTGAAAACTTTATATATACTTATTCAGCTTAAACTGAATATGGCATTAATAACCAGATGCAACTTCTTGTGTTCCCAAATAGCCCTCAAGCCATCCAGATACTGTAAATCGTGTAGCATAAGTGGCTGGGCTGACAACACTGCTTCTGCTGAAGTCAAAGAATTTTTTCTATTTACTTTAAGAAAGACTTGATCTGGCTTGGAGCCACTGGTCATATTATTACTACTTTTTTTTTTACTTCTCCAAACTAAAAAACATAAAAGAAGAAGAAACAGAAGTTGCACCAAGTTACTAAAAAAACCCAATATATCCTGTTCCCAGTGCCAACAGCAAATGAAAGTGCAGAAGAGTTTATTTACACCACAGTTCTATTGCAACACAATAAAAGGGGTGTTTTGACCATGAGTAAGAAGCCTTTTATTACTGCTAAAGATAGTACCACTTGGATAAAGCTAAGAGATATATAAAAAGAAGTGCCCTTAAGTTTAAAAAAAAAAAAATCAAGTGAAGTGATCTTAATAAACCATAAGTGCTTCTCAAGTCTGAAAGACTTGAAATCTAAGAGGAAAGCCTATCAGATATCACCTCAGATGGCTTTTAGCACCTTTGAAGCAACAAAGAAGTCCAGTACTTGCATAATAAAAACAAATTACTTCAGTAATTTCTACACTCCTTAGTCTCAGATCAGCTTTACAAGCATAGTACCTTGTCTGGAAACCAAGACCTTTCACAAATTAACCAATGTATAACAGAAGCCTTTGGAGGACATCAAAGGTCCAGGCCATAGATACATCAAAACAAGTCTTTTTTTTTCCATTTGCTATGAATTATTTTGGCTCTAACATTACATAATGAAATGCTAACAAAATGTAATCCATTAGAGATTACTCCACAGATAGTTGTCATGTAATTATTTTTGCAGCTGTAAAGTAGATACATGCCCCGTTTTTTTGCCTCAGGCCCTGGCAATCTTCCATAAAGTTATAAATTTAAAATTTTCTTCCCTTACTGAAAAAAAAAAAATATTTATTCTTTTCTGTCCTTCCTAGTCAAAGCTCACTGTAAACTGAGAATACATTTCCTTTTGAAGATACATTAGAAGTATACTTTGTAATCCAGTACAGCATGTGCTTTCAGTCACCACAGGGTCAAATTTCACCACACACACCTCTTTCTACATATATGCAGCTGGAATGAAAATGGATAAATTAAGAGGATGCTTGCCTTTTTTTCTTTTTTTAACAAATTCAGTTTAGAATCTTCATAGACATAAAACCCTCCCTACATTTCTGACATACTATGGGTAAGGTTTTCTAACATTTCACTCTAATATTTTCTAAAATACAATGAATAATGACTGTAATTACTGTCATTGCACAGCTAGGACAACTCCATGATCTTGCTGTGTGAACTCTGAACTCCTGTGCTTGTGCTGGAAACATTTTTATGCTATGCTTGCTGAACTAATCAGGTTCAAGAGCAACTTTTCTAACTCCACTTTAAAAGTCAACTACTCAGACAACTATTAAAAATCACGTAATATTCAATCAATAAAGCAATTGCACTTTCCCCAGAGAATCTTTCCCAGAGCAGAAAGGAACTAGCAATCACTTGAGGAGAAATTTTTAGTGACAAGTATAAGAAAAGACAGTATTTTTTGTGTAAACCCTAAACAGTGCCTTTCAAAATGCAGCACCTAATGTTCTTTTTCTTAAGCTCTTCATTGGCTACTATGAAAAAGAGCAGGGAGTCATTACTGGGTGAAATGGGAGGCAGGCAGGCAGGGTTTCTTTGCATATACACACTGCAGATATTTAAGAAAGATTATTGTTAGAATTTATCATTAAATAACTGTGATCTAGTTCAAAGACAATAAAGAAAACCAAGGCAGAACACAAAAAGAAAGAAACCAACCAGAAAGCTTTAGTCAGTAAGTGAAAAGAATGAATTTGTAAGGAACACACTAATTATCATCATATATTGTGGATATCATGCCTTAACATGTGGTATCATTTAAGAGCTGGAAATAAGAAAATCTCCTGGAAATTTTGATTACAGGTCTATTCTAGTCAGACTAGCTAGACACTTCATGCTAGATCAGTTCAAAGCAGTGCACCAAAATAGATCCAGGATCCCTAATCAAGCAAGGTATTACAGCCATGGTCACCCAGTGAACAGAGGAAGAGAGGGAAATGAAGATGTTTGGGGTGCAGTTTCATAATCAGATTAAAGCAATCTTAATCCATTTCAATTCTTCTAAAAGAGATCATCCAGACTTGCTTCCTGCTAACTCTCCTGCATTGCCCTGGACAAAGCACATGCTATTTTGCAAGGCTAGCTGTTGGAGCGAGATCCCTGAGCCAGTGTCACACAATTAGACAACCGAAGAGATCCCAACAATTTCCACTCTTTCAGCACAAAGACAATTTAAATGATTGTTTGTATTGCAGCATGTGCCTCAAAAATGGGGAAAAGTGAAATAAACAGAAGAAATGCTCCTTCCTCACATTGCTTTATAAAACAACCAGACCTCAACTAACGAGCACATTTCCTCCCAGCAAACAAAAATGTACTAACATGAAACTATGTGCTAAAGCTGAGCAATGCAACCCTACTAAAGGCCACCGCCCTTCCTTTTGGCTAATGTTTTATTAAAAAAAACATTTAATACGTTTTAATATTTTTAATACCCATCAATTCTGTTAACTCCTGTAAATGTATAACAAATATTTCAATGTTTCTCTTCCCTCCTACCAACAAAACGACAGTATTAAAAAGAGAGTTTCCATCTAATATGAGGAACAAAACAACAACAATGTGCACTTGTTGTAAAATGCTGTAACATTAGGAAAAGGAAAAACGAGATTCAGGAGGCTATATAAATGTTATAATCCCGTGAACCCATAATCAAAGAGAAACTAATTATTTCTTAGTCAGGACTGAGCTGTTATTCAACAGAAGAACAGCTCCTGTAATCTAGGACCAGCAATGATCCCTTTTCCCCACTACCTCCTGAACTTGTTGTAATTCAGATATTTTTGGCATGTTATCCAGTTTGACGAAAAGCTTGATCTTTTACAACTGAGAAACACCCTTTTCTGAAGACAACCCCCTAAAAGTTTCCATGCAGTCATGTGAAGTTAAAGCAAAAACCGGTTCCCTGAAAAAAATTATTTCTTTTCCTTTCTGAAGATGTTAAAAACAGGTTAACGCTGGCATTAACTACAGCACATAGTCATTAAAATGGAACAGAAGGAGTAGGGCTATAAATAGTCAGAAATTACTGTTATGATCATCTAACAAGATTACTCATGTAACACGGGCAATAATTTTATGCAGTGACTGAGTCCAGCAATATGGTATTGAATTTTTCAAAATATGTCCACACTTTTATAAAGCCTCCTACAGGCAGGGATTAATTTCATCTAGCAGCCAGCCTGCCTAGGGGTTCCTCACCTTCATAATTTTCAGTTCTCATCTGATTCCTGCCTTGAAGCACTTTGACCTCAGCTACTGGATCTTGCTACAGCTTTCTCAGTCGGACTAAAGAGCCTTCTATGGGCAAGCAGATGCCAATCAGTTCAGTATCCAGATGTCTAATCTTCTTTTAGCCTTCTCTGAGCTTCAAAACTACCCAACACCAGACACGTGGCCTAACAGTTTAACTCTCCCACAGAGCCAGCCCTCCTACGACACAGGACTTCCCCGATTACAGCCTAAGAATTCACATTGAATAGGTTTCCAGTTGTAAGAGACTGCTCATTGTAAAGACACTGATCATAAGGTGCAGTGAGATGTATGAAAAAGCAGCAGTGAAATTAGATCCCACGTCTAAAATGTTAACAAAATATACTCCCTCAATTACTGTAACCTTTAAGTTGCTTTAAAATGTATTATCTCTAAAGAGTAAAGTATTTGATTGGTTGTTTTTTATACAGCACCACCTAACTGGGATCTTAGATCTACTGAAGGTCAATAGTTACCTTCTCTGGAACAAAAGTGTCATTCCTCGTTGTATTAAGCAATACATATTAGCAAATGTAACACCCACATGCTTCTAAACCATTAATGCAGAAAGAAATCAAGAAGTGCTGCACCTACTGAATCACATCTTTTAAAAGGTGCTGATGACAAATACAAGCGATATGCTTGAATCGAGCAATATGCTACATGCAAAAGCAATCAAATGTTGAGGTATTTGGCAATATACTGAATGTACATAAAGACGTTAAAATAAATATATTTATTGTCATTCATTATTTTTCATTCAGTCATTAAGAAACTTACAGAATCACAGAATCAACCAGGTTGGAAGAGACCTCCGGGATCGAGTCCAACCATTGCCCTGACACCACCATGTCAACTAGACCATGGCACTAAGTGCCATGTCCAGTCTTTTCTTAAACACCTCCAGAGATGGTGACTCCAACACCTCCCTGGGCAGCCCGTTCCAATATCTAACGACCCTTTCTGAGAAGAGAAATTGTTAACAGAAAGAAATGCATGATTAACGAGCAGGTTCCAAAAAAGACTTCTGTAAAAACCATTGACTGAAAGTTATTGACGATAATTACAAAAATTAACGGAAACCACTCACCATCAGTCTGATTTTATTTCACTAGTTGAAGATTTGGGCTTGTAAGTATTGTCAGGAATCTTACTGGGCAGCATAGCTATCATCCCATAACAGTATTTCCATGTGTGGAAAGGAAAGTGTAAATGAATTAGGTGATGAATTGGGAATCAATTAAATGACCAAATCTGATAAGTCATATAAAGAGTAATTTTAACTCCCGTGAGAAGGGCAACTGACAGGCCTAAGAGAGCATGCTGCAGCACTGGGAATCCTAATTAAACCCTGAAGGATCTGGGATGCCTCAGGCATGTGACTCTGAGAGTGTCCCTGAGGTTGACTGAAAACTGAAAATAGGTAAGGAGAATGGGCCTAATTATTAATTTGATTAAGTGTGTACAAAACATGATCCCCCTCAACATCTTCCACATAGTATGGTCTGGGACAAGGCATTTACCACCTGTAAGTCGAAACTTACCTCCCGGAAGAGTAGATTCATTTGTACAGACTGTAGAGGCAGTTTCCCTTCACTTGTCATAAATATTTACAGTTACTTTCTTTTATTATTATTATTATTATTATTATTTTATTGTGCATTTCATTTTAGAGTTTTGGAGTTATTTGAATCATGCTTCACTACAGACAATATTTTTAGTGTGACTAGCACAGACGATTTCCAAACGTACAGACACAAACCAAGGGGTTTTAGACACAGCTCACAGAAGAACTGTGTCTTTGGGAGATCATAAAGTAGTTTTCCCTAGGCAAAGAAGGGTTTACATCTTTAAATCCAAGGATCTGGGTGTGTTTTGTAAATAAAGGTTTTTTTTCTGTACACTCCAAGTCAAGGTCCTGACTTCAAAGCAGATTATAATAGAGAAAAAGAATCAGACTAAGATGCTGCAGCGAGACCTTGTCTTGGCCCTCCACATTAAAGCATAAAGAGGTAACTGAAATGACAAAAGAGATATAGCAACCAAACAATGAAGGAGAAAAGGTGAAAAGACACTTCACCAAAATGCCAGTGTTTTTCTTAACTACTTACCAAACCTTATTTCCTGGGCAGAATGGCTTTCCCATTTAAGAAAGAAGACATGAACCAAGCCAGAAGCGCCAGTGTCCTGTAACTCAGGATTCCAAAGAGAAAAATAGAGGAAGGAATATGTGTAGCAAGGACAGAAGCAAACATTTACCCAGTTTTCAATGAGAGCTAAAAGCTAGGATACGTGGCACTGGCAAATGGAGTTAGACTGCAATTGATTAAAAAGGTGTTGCTGCCAAACAGCAAGCTACACTGGCTTAAGATTGGAAAAACTCTCTTCCCCATAGTTTCGAAGTTGGAAAATCCCTCAATAGGCCAAACCTGAAGGAACCTTATTTGTCTTAACTTGTGTTGCTAAAAGAGGAGATAGAACTATTCCACAGACCTGCCAATGAAACGGCGGCAGCACTGTTTCTGTAGTAGAGGCAAGACTTAAATGGTCGATGCTTGTACAATTGCTTATAATCATCCTTTCACTCTGAAGAAGCCAAAAGCTTATCAGAAGAGACATTTTCAAAGAAATAAAGATTCACATGCCTGCGATAACAATGTTTCTGCAGCACAGCCCTAAATCTGCATATGCACTATGCTACCGTTTTGCTAAGGTCTTGCCTCAAGGCAACAATTTTAGCTGTGTCCTTCTGCTCAGCATTCAAATTTTAGTGTGTTATAACTGTACAACTACAATCAACATTTTTTTAAAGGACCCCATTTCCATGGAAAAAAAAACATTATGCTGCTAAAGTGGTTGAAAAATATGACATTTTAATACCAGAGAATATACAGTATCATTATCACACTCAAACAGCTAAGCCACTTCTCCTTTAATATTCTGGAAAATGATATTCCACCATTACACTGGAGGTCAAGCCTGAAACGTCAGTCAGAAGGTACAAGATGCAGGCACTTCACACGGCTGAGTGGCTAATTCTAAATAACAGCAGAGCTAAGAACAGCATTTGTTGGCACCACACACTATAGCAAAGCCACGCTGCTCAAAAATGTCGCTGAACTATTTCATACAATTTTATTCTGTTCTATTTTCTGTTGTTGTTATATACAATTTTATCCTGTTGAAAAGAACTACAGACCACAGAGCTCCACCGTCTTTTCTCACCTCTCTGGATTGTTATACAGTAGGATACAGCTTAGTTAGTGGATGTTTCATTAATTATACTCTGCACGTCCAAATGCACAAATGTTATCATACTTACGGTAATGTTATCTCTTTCTTTACCTCCTAAAACATTCAAGAAGTAAATTGACAACAGATTGCCACGGTAGAAACAGGTAAACCTTTTCAAAATTACATTTATGCCAAATATCATCTACTTTTCAAATTACTTTTGCTGGTTTTAGAAAACATTCCAGGAAATCACCTCAGGGGAAAATGGCAGACAGTCTTATACAGAGGTCATAAGAGAAATATAGTCTTCATCTAATTCAATTAACTGCTTTGAGCTAGATCCCAAACGGTACAGGCAAACGTTTGTTCTATTTCAGGCACTTTATAAGATATGAATCATTCCGCTTTCTCAGTATAAAGCAGCACAGTGCAATATCATACACTCAAATTTTTTATTGTTCAGAGTTTGAAAAATCTCTAGATGGGCGTCTTCATGATTTACAATGATAGTTCTTCATTTAGACAACCATCCAAAGGCTTCAAATATTGTAAAATTGTACGTAGAGCATTACAAAAAGTAGCAAAGTTAATAGCTACAACAGTGAAAAATGGTTTTGTAAGAAAATGGACATTACCAAATTCACCAAGCTGGAACTCTGAATTGCAGCTCTTGGAGATTTATATGCTAAGGCAAAAGACAATAAAATCATGCAGAAAAGTTCTTGTGCATTTGGACTCTTATTCTGGCTTCAATCCCTATGAGATATTCAAAGGCAACGTGCCAATTGATCAATATGTTAGTATTTAATGTGCAATAAGTGCTACTGAGCAAAAATCAGAGAAACATTGCCTGTTAGCAGAGTCTGCCTTATTGCTGGCAGGAAGGAGTGCATGAAGTTTTGTATCACCCCATGTGGTAAAACAGCAGCCAGCAATCTGATTCAGAATTAACAAAAGGAAACAGAGGGCGATGCTCAGCATGAACACAAATGCACATAAAGCCAGCAAGATTTCATTGCTGAAGATTTTAATTTTGATTAAACACTTCCTTTTATATTGGGTCGCAGTGATTGTTTTCAACCCTGTGTTTTCATTAATATTTTAATACACACAGATCATTAAGTTGCGTAACTTCAGTGTTGCAGCTAAAGATAGCATCTTTAATAACAGCTACAAAAGAGATGCTGGCATCCATCGCGGTCCAACTTAGTAATGCTGTGAGGCACCGTGGGCTGGTAGGGACTTTGTGGCACGCCATACAACACGTCTGCACTCACTACCAAGAAAAAGGAAAGTGAATGACTGGAACATGAACTTAGTCTGTTTGAAATAGGAACTTGTAAATGCATCCAAGACAAAACAAACCAACATAATGGAAATGGCTATAGAAGTCTAAAAGTATCAAGGCAGTGAGTGCATTTGGTGGAAACGTTGCTTCCACCTTTGTTTTACACCCTGTGAGAAACTGCAGTCCAGTGCAACTCCTTAAAAACTTCCCAGGAAACAACGGCAGTAAAGAAATTGTAACATGTAAATTTTAGTTACTGACTGTTGGCTTTTTTCCCCTTAATCTGCTATTTCTAACTCCTAATGATGAAACTTAAGTTAGGACAAAATTCAAGAGACCACACTTTTCCCTGACTGCATACGAGCTGGGGTACCATTAGCAGAAGCACCTATGCTCAATTTCCCTTGCCATTACAAGCCTGAACTGTGGGGTGCCATGACACATTCTACAAAGATCTACCAACTCTGTAAATTCAATTCCTATCAGTCCTACACAGCCCATAGAGGTTAATTTCCTGGTAAACCACAAGACTCTTAAATTTCAATTAAGAATTGTTACAGAGAGAACAAGCAAATGTGGTATTATGTGAGAACAGGATTCTTTTATTTCTTTATGAACTCTGAATATAATAAAATTTTCAAGTCAGTTCAGTGGACTGGTTCTTTTCTGTATGTTTAAGCACAAAAAGTAAGCTTTAAAACATTATGAGGCTTGATCTAGATTGTTAATAGCTGCATAAAAATGGAAGTAATACATTTTCAGGACAGTTTTAAAAAGCAAAGACATTGCGACTAATTTTGGTAAACAGGATGCTGAGAAGCCAGTGAATTTGCAAGGAAAAAAACTACTGGTATCTTCTAATAATTCACTCGGAAACAACTGAGTTAAGGGGAAAAAAACAACCCCAAAACACTACCTGGAGTGCCCAAATCCTTACACTTGTTTTTCTGATATACTGTGAGAATACACTTCTGCTGTTATAGGACTTTCTAGTAAACAAAACCTCCAAATGGTTTGGTGTTGCTTACTTTCATTGTTAGACACTTTAAAAGTTACTGGTGAATGGCACTATGAGGTTATTTACCGTTACTCATCACTATTAGTGTCTTTAGTGCAATACAACATTGGCTTCAGCAGTGTACAATCAGGAAGAATTCCAACTTGTTTTCCTACCCTACCTATTTAGTGCAGAGAAGCTGTACCAGGCACGTCAGAATCTCAGTTAATTTGTTAGGTACCTGGTCTGCGTATTCATGTGGGCCTCTAGTTAATACACAAGGTATAATAAAAGAAAATAAAAAATAATTTTGGCTTCTCTTGCCTCTCTTCATTTTGCTTGCAAACAGAGCAAAAACCAAACTCAAAAGCAAAATGGAAGTTCCTCTATGGATGCGTTTATTTCAGTACTTGAGTTTGGATCAGGACTGCACTGTGAAGGAAATCTCCAAATCTTCTCCACCAACCTGGCCTTGATTTCTATCTTGGACTGGGCTAGGAATGCAAAACCTGATTATTAAGGGGGGATGGATGGAACTAGACCAGAAGACAAACACCAGGTTCCAATGGATGTTCAGGCAACAGACCAAACTGGAGTCCTCATGAAACATGCACAGTGTAGACATTGGTTCTCAGGCCAACTCTTTCCCTCTATAAATACACCTCTATTGGGTTGCGTTACTTGCAACTACTTACTGTAGACGTAACACACATACAGCAGAACTAAGAACACCCGACACCATAAAAATTTTCTTTCCAGATCTCCTTACTCATATACTGTAACAATCTCAGCTTTTCCTCTCCCCATTTCTTTTAGCCACCACACCATGGCCTGTCCACCATCACTTTCAACACCACCATGCCTTTCCTCCCATGTGTGCACTAAATGACTATGGGATAAGAGGAGCTGCATGCCTACTGTCAATATTTATGTGCTGTTTGCTCAGCCAGGAGGCCAAAAAGGACAGATAAGTTTTAAGTTCGTATTACAGGTTTTCTTTCAGTGTATGCATTCATTTATTAGATTTTGGCCAGTAATTACAAAACCAACTGGGAGCAAGAGGGCTAACAGAAAGATGATAGAAGCCGCCTTTTGTCAGGAAAGAAGAAAATACAAAACGGTAAACAAGAATCTTCAAAGTAACCATGTTTATATCGTTTATAACTGAGAATCTAAAACAAAAAAAGAAATTTCTTTGCTAAAGAAAGTGCTTCATTGATGCTTGAGTGCTTGAATGAAATTGATTGTCATCTTTCAGTAGCTTCCCATGACAAGTGATTACTCAGAAGCTTTCCTGAACTTTCAGGCTGAGGCACTACAGTTACTTTATGTAGAAAATGCTTTTAAATACTAGACACTCCTTTATACCAACTCTAAGGTGCATATAAGTACTTGGTTTTCTTTGCTGTGTTCCTTGTTTGCTTTATAGAAACAAGATACTAGTCTCAGAAATTAAATATATAGAGTGTATTACGTAGTACCAAAAATGCAATACATGTGCACTACAGCTAAATGCTAAAATATATTTGTATACTTTGGATTTGTTGGGGGGAAGGAGTATATCTGTTATATCTTTACTAAAGCCACAAAAATAATAGTATTATATGTCCACAAATCCATTGCATCAATGTGCCTGGTCTAAAATGGGAACCCTTAGGAAAGTAATACTAAGCGGGGGAAAAAAAACAAGTGAGTGCCTTTACCAGTAAACAGATGTAAGCAGTGCCACTACTATTTATTCCCGTTATTGTGTCAACCTTGTTTTCACTGTAAGTCTGTATGAATAATGTGTAGGTAGCCTTTGTTATTTTAACATGTGAAACTGAACAACAGACAAAACTATCTGATTTCTCAGAGGAAAATATTTTAAAGAGTAAAGTGGTAACACTATACATATTCATCTAAAAAAACCAGTAACAAGTACCTCACTAAATTCTGTCAGGGTTCATGGAAACAACTGGGATTTGTATATACATCATTTGGATATAGGCCATTATCAAACTATCTAGAGAGTTAATCAACAGAGGACACTCTCAGCAAAACAAGACAGATAATCAGAAACACCAGAGCTGTAAACAACGGAAACGCACATTATTCCCAAACAGTATAAATAATTTAAGACTTCCAGAACAGAAATTAATCTACATACCATGTGAAGCACACAGAACCACCAATTCAGACAGAATAATAAAAGGTAAGGGAAAAACAGATGGATAATTAAAAAGATACTTTCCAAGTGGGAATACACTTAGCTTAGCAGTGCTGGTAACAAGTAAAGAAATAAATATCAAGAAAATCCTATTACATGCACGTATATTTTATATGATTTTTTTTTTCCCCCAGAAGGGATTGGGTTTTTTTTCCTCTGGTGTGATTGGACACTGAACCTGATATATCCATCAACATCTATCTGATTAACTCTTCAGCTCTTTGAAGCATCAGTGTTTTATTTGCAGAGAGATGGAAACAATCTGATTTGCCCATATTTGAGATTGGCATTCTTCTTTTAGCCCCCTCTGCCCTACAAGTCCATACACTTTCGTCCCCAGATGAAGTCTCAGCTGCATACTTCAAAGGAAAAAGATATTCATGGTGTCTTAACCTTTCCTTTGAAACTCAATCTCTAGATCCAATATCATCTAGCAAGGCTAATTGCATAGTATGCAAGGGAATTACTATTATTTCAATATAACCCACCATAGAGAAATGATGAAAGCTGAGGCACTGTTGTAACAAGCTTTACGTAAAGACAGCATCACAAACACACTATCAAAGGCAACTATCTTGCACAGGTAAAACAGGAAAATTTCACAAATTATCTTTATAACCGTAATAATTATGTTCAAATATCAGCCAGCTTACCCTGCAAAGTAAACCTTGGGAGAAGAGGGAAAAAAAGAAAAAGAAAAAAAAAAGAGAGAGAGGAGAAAAAAAAGAATACAGATATGAAGGAGGTATGTGATTTCACAGTTAGATGTTACTATATATCTTTCATCATATTAACTCACTGTTCTCGCTATTTATTTTACATTCAAATTTCCTTACCCTCTGCAAGTCTTACATTTTCCTATAATACAGGTCCAAATTACTCTACAAGTTGATTTAAGATAAAGTAGAAAAAATATGGAAATGCAACAGAGAAACTAACAAGAAAATTTCATCATAAAAATATTTGTATTTCTCATGTAGCAAGCAACAGTGCTAAAAAAAATTTATGAAGAAAGTGTCATGTGCACAAGTGGAAGTATGACCTAAACAGCAATTTGGAAAACTCTCATTATATTTAGCAGCTTCTACTGTAAGAATATGAACAAAAAGTGACTAATTTGGAGACAACTATAAGTTCTAAAGTAAAAAAGAGGAACCTTCTACTCCTCACCACGAAAATCTGTACCTTCCATCAGTTCCATGATTTCCATCAATGTAAAAGTAAAAGAGAATTATTGGAACTCAAGTTAGAAAAGTACTTAAGCATGTCCCAATGTTTCTGGAGAAACAATAAGTTGAAGATATGCTTAAAAGTTTTCTTCAGTCAGTGAGAGACCTGTCAGTTCTCCCTATAAATGCTGAAAGCAGGCAAAAGGTCTTCGATCTTGTTAAAGCACAAGTATGGTGCTCAGGTAAAAAAAACCAAACAAACAAACCCAAAACCAAAACATAACCAAAAAACCCGAACCCTTAAATAACACTAACAATCATCATTTTTACAGAATGGGAGCTGCCTTCTCCAGCTCCACGTGAGACATCAAGGATTCAAAACAGCTTTGTCCCTTTATGAAATGTGTTCAAGGAGCATTTTTGGTTTACGTTTAGCATATGAGGAGGTTGCAAATTGTTAAAATTAATGCTATTGTACATTTTTATATATATATATTCACACATTGTCCAGATACTCCATCAAAGTAGCTTTTGTTTCTTATGTTTCCAAATAAATAAAATGTACTAGCATACGCATGTATTCTTTATCGTAAAATAAAATGTGTCTAGAATTTATACATATTTACTTTAGGCAACATGATCAATCAATAACAATCAATCACGTTTTTAAAGGCTGCCAAATTTTTCAGAAATGGGATGGATGTTACTTAGTAACTTTAATTATTTTTCCATGTGAGTCAATATTAGTAGCACCCACATTCAGCAAACATTGAAACAATCCAGTATTTTTAAAGACATTTTATGTCAGATGTAAAAGTTAGGCCTGAAATCTTTGATTTAAATGTTTTTGAGAAAATATTTAGAGAGAATATGCTCTTTTGAAATGCTCTTTTGAAAAAGAGCAAAGAAAATAAGGTTACTTTTAATTAAACACAGAAATTAATATCTAACACAAAATAACACATTATTGATGTGGTAATTAAAATATTGTATTCTGAAAGATAAATATATTAGCAAGCCAGAAGGATCTAGCCTTATTTTATTATAATTTAATAGAGAGGAAACAGAGTTAAACAGATGGCACTCAAGATTTCTCAATGAATTCAGCATCTGTGAGTACATGTTGCATAAATGCCAATTAAAATGTGTCCGAGTAAATTTAAACCCCTTGCTGATAGGATGTAAGCCAACCTAGCTGGCTTAAGATCAAGGTTAAACTTAAACGTCTGCTCAGCTTGTAGCAGGTTGCTCTCAAATTGTACAGAAATTTCCAATGAAATAATAAAACAGCGTTCCTATTGATTTGTATTTATTTACTTTCATAACCCTCTTCTCAAGCGTTGGGATGGAGCACAAAGGAAAAAAAAGTACTATGTGAACCAACTGTTCGACAAGTCTAAACTGAAAAAACACTACTTCGATTTAAAAAGCTGCTGCAGAACTTTCCCTTTGGGTAGTTTTATGAAACAATTACTTTAGAAGTATCTTGATAATTTTTATTCACCACACAAGCCACTTCTTATTTTCCTTTACTCTGTTACTGACAAACTACCAACATCTTCTATTAGGTTGTCATCTAAATTTTTCTTACAATGCAAAGTGAATCTTGACTATTATCTAATAAAATATATAGAGAAAAGGCTATACTGAAAAGTTACAGCAGTATTATTATGCAACCCTGTAGCAGCTCTAATTCAATTTGGCATTCAACTGCCTTGTAATAATGCACCGAGATGAATAGAAAAAACAGTACCTTTGGTATAAAAAAAACCCCACCAAATGCCACCCAAAAGCAAAACTCCCAAAACTTTGAGATTTTGCCATATATTTCAAGAATTACGAAGTGCAGTCTAGCAGGTCTGTACCCCGGAAAGCTGAGCATCCACTTTCATGAGAAAAGAGAAGGCATTTTTGTGATGTGCTGAGCCATCCATAAAAATTTGGTATCACTGACTGAACTGGGGCAAACGTACACCAAGCAAAGCTTGGATCTTTTGCAAAGCTAATCAATTAAGTCCCTTCATACATAAACCATGTGCTCAGCCTTTTCCCATACCAATTATTTCATGCTGGCAGCATTTTGTTGAGGGAAAAGCCAGTCAAAAACTATAAAACATACAACACAACTGCAAATGAAATTAAATGTCTGAAGTGTAAATTACTATCTAGGAAATGAAATCTGAACTGTTCATGCATGTCTACATACTAGTAATAAATTAAATGATGGTAGTCAGGGAAAAGACCTAAATGTCATTAAGAAGAGTGTAGTGGAAACACTGGTGCCCCACTCAGCAGCTATAAAATGAAAGCTTTCCTTGAAAGTCGGAAAACAAAAGGTTTATCACTGTTTTCTACAACAGCAGAAATAAAGTGACCCAACAAGACGCATATGCATCCCTATGTACTTTTAGACGACAGAAATCATACTGGATTTTGAACAGTTCACTAATTCAGCAAAATCTGTTTCATAGGCACTTACGCACAATTGCCTGGGGAAGACATCATCGTGTCTTTTACAGAAGGCAAATGCTCAACAGAGTGTACACAAGGAGCCTGATTTTCAAATCTATTCATCACTGATCTATTGAAGTTCTGGCTGAGGAGCACCACTGAAAATTAGGTCCCTAAGCATTTTAATCACAATAGACAATGCAACTGGAGAAAAAAGGAAATAAAAACCCCCAAAAGTCAGGGTCCACAACAGACATGCTTCCTAAATCGAATTATGAATTGGGTAATGTCAGCAGAATTTTCAGGTACTAATTTAACTAAGGAAGGATGGCACACTACTCTTGACTGCCTTGTGACTTGTAGTCTTTTACTGCAGTGTAGAGCGACCGCAGTAGGAACGGTGAAATGCGAAAACGTTGAGGTAGTCAAAGGTCATATAGTA
Organism: Nyctibius grandis; assembly: GCF_013368605.1. Classification (NCBI taxonomy): domain Eukaryota; kingdom Metazoa; phylum Chordata; class Aves; order Nyctibiiformes; family Nyctibiidae; genus Nyctibius; species Nyctibius grandis. Next base: position 10,300,259 of record NC_090659.1, on the reverse strand, counting down.
CAACATGACTGACTATGTAATTTACCGGGAAAAGAAGCACGTGGTCCAAAATAAGAAAACTTGCCATTCAAAATACCAAGAAAAATAAACCACAAAACCTTCCGAGCACAGGTAGCACTCAGCACAAAGGGAGGCCGAGGGAAGGAAAGACAAGATGGACAGAGTAACTTGGCACTGCTGCAAACATGACCTCTGCACACTGAGGGTGAGTGAGCAACTGATGGTGTCCACTTCAGGCCCTTTCTGTCCTCTATCTTTACCTTCTAGGAGAAGCATTTTTGCTTGACTCATCTGAAAAGAGGATTTTGAGAGAAGAGCAAATTCCAACAGATAAATGCAACAGCCCCCAAAGGTCAGATGTGCCTTAATCCCCTGCAGGAGAGAGCCAGCAAAGAAGGACAGGTCTGCGTGCTGTGTTCTTCTTTTCTACTTTCTTGCTCTCCAGTTATTACTCATGATTGCACCTGTGCTTGATTTCATCTATTGCCTCATTTTCCTACCCTCTTCAGAGGCTTTGTAGCCTTGCACTTAAAAGTTTCACCGAAGTCAGGCCAGGCCCATTTCCCCAATCAGGTTATAATGGCTGAACGGCACATACATCAGAGCAGAGTACAAGGTTTTTGAAAGTGCATTCAGACCTTTTGATGGCGGGAGCATCTCTAGCTTCACAAACAACAAGTTTTTAAACCGATGTTTCAGACATATTTGTTTCAAAAGTCTTGGAAAGTGAACGACAAAGCGCCTAATAGGATGGGTCAGGCCCTACCAGTACCCTTCCAAGCACTAATCCTTACGACGAGTGTAACGATACTCAGATTAGTCTTTACTCTAGCTGGCAATGCACAAAATAATGTGATTCAACAATCCCTGTAATTCTCTGCAGTTGCACAAAGAATAAACACTTAAAGATTCAACTGAGCAGCTTTCATTGTTTTCTACTGTAACTGCTGCTCTATTCATTCAGAAGAGGTGACCTTCTAGTAACCTTGTTCTGTGGCTATGAATGAATGGAAATTTGAGTTTGACCTCACTTTATGACCTCTATAAAAAGAATTATACTACAACGATTTTGCATCTTTATGTCAGCATGTCAGATAAATATTTTATTCAATTGCTAACTGGAGATAATGCATTTTCAAAACAACTCACAATGCTGAATGTATTTTTAAAATATATTGCTAAATAAAGCAAAAATTCAACTAATTTTTTTAATATTTAAATATATTTGACATTTAAGAAATATTGGCCATATTTGCCTTAGTGAGAATGTATTATGCATTAAAAAAGTTTTAGCTTCCATTAGGAAGCAGTACCTATGAATAATACATCTTTTTCTAATGTCTTCTTATGTACACAAAAACATCAATTTCAACCCAGCTTAAAAGAAATCTAAATTACAGGTAAGCCATCTAATGTGTCCCTTACTACCTTTTGGCAAGCTTAGTCTAATCAGTTTTTCCACTAAATTACCCAGATCCACAGAAACCCTGCACAATTATATCCTGCTCTCTAAAACAGCACATGATCTTTGCTCATGTGGGTAATTGCCAGGGTGGAAAATTGCAGTGAGGATGATGGTACAGATGTTCTTTTTCAGTTGACCAAACAAAATGAAAGAAAACAAAGAATTCCTGTTTCATAATTACTTCTATTTAAAATGCACTGTTTTATACACATTCACACACAAATAAACAAATATAATGGGAATTTTCAACAGATTTTTCTACTGGAAGATTACATTCTTCTGTTGACGGTACAGGAAAAGATTAGGTTTTAAGGGAGAGGAAGTATTAATAAAGCATTAACATGTGAAAAACAAATGTTCAGTGTTTGCAAACTATAAGAATGTACACTATGATACTTGTTAAGTTAAAGTTTTTGAAGAGGTTTCCAAAGCAGGATACATACACTGGAGAAAGTCTTTTTCACTTGTATGCAAAGATGAAAAACAAGCAATCTCAGCACTGACAGGATAAAAAAGATTTGCCCACAATCGTTATTACTGCTACATTTACTGGTCCTCATCATTGAAACCAGAAAATTGCACTTTAAGGGAATGAAGGTAGGTCACCATGAGTGATGTCCTATGTGTTCACCAGACTTGCAGAACCATGCCCACAGAAGTGACATGTCATGAAATCTGTTCTCCAAATCTCACAACCCCCTGACCTCCTCCTGTCTTGTTCTTCTCTCCCCACAGGTACTCCCTGCTCTATATACCTCTAGGAGCTTCCCTCCATCACGTGTTTGTTCAGTGAGATTCTACCAAGTTGTGGGATTTTCTTGTTTCTTACAGTTAATTACTTTACACTGTACCCAAAACCCATCACTGAGCATCGCTGCTATTAGTTGAGGTTTTTTAACATTTAGGTTATTTCCAAAAGTGCCCTGCTTATTCTCAAATGCAAAGCAAAACAAACAAACAAGCCCTAGCAACTATTTTGCCTCAACATACACAGGCATCTGTCTTCAGTTATAGCAATACAGAGTGATCCAAGATTTTTCTACGTTACAGAGAGATGCAACAAGAAAAGGACACATAGAACCAGGCAAAGGTAGTGGAGAGCTTTGAACAGCAGCTGTTCAAAGCCAGAACACCACAGAATCACTTTGTATAAGCAACAGCAGTAATTTCTATCAATCAAAATGATTAGTGTAATGTATATCAGAAAAGGAGGGCTCGGAACAAAACTTGTGCTGACCGAAGAGAACATACTATGGGCAGCAGTGAAAACCAAATTGCCTTCCTTTACCAACACTGAGAAATATCTGGGGCAAAGATCTTCCACCAGCATACCCAGGAGCCAGGGGAAATGGAGAGATCTACACTGGGTTATGTTTCCTATCTTTCAGTCCCTCATCAGAAAAAGTATTTGTATTTGAGAAGGAGGAGAACAAAAGTTAACGAGTGTCTTATATGCATTTGTGAGGAGTGCAAGAATCTGCAACTCAAGAATAGCTGCACAACAAATTCTAGTGAGGTAGGCACAGGCCAGAGACAAGCGTTGCCCACCTTCTAGAGCCTAAGCAACAGTGCTTTACTGTTGTCTGTCTTAAAGCAGACTTTTGTCCTAGTTTGAGTTGCTTGGACACAAATAATACTCTTTCTTATTCAACATAGATATGAAAAAGACTAAGAGGCATCCACATCACACTCAGACAGCATGCTGCTATCACCTATCTCAAGGGCTCCGTTACATTGAAGCCTACTGTTAGGGAAGGAAGAACGACTCCAAGTCAACATGAGGTTGTGCACTAGGTATGCATTAGCTACCCTCAGCCTCATTTCTCACAGCATTCAGATGCTTATGCATCTGGATTAAGAGAAACAACAGGAAATAATCAGTGAAGTTATCAGCACTTTTCAAGAACTACAGTATCTATTTCATGGTTCACAACTGAGCTTCTTGCAAAGTGTGTAGTTGCTGCATGAAAGCTTGCTGGCACTCTTTAACAGTGGGTCTTGATGATCTTAAAGGTCCCTTCCAACCAAAATGATTCTATGATCCTTTACAACTCCTTCCATTACTGGTTCCTAACAGCATTACTGATAATTTCTTTCAGATGATTCCATAACTACTGCCTCTCTGCGCTGCTTTGCTATTCACTGCAAATATCATCTGTCAGAAAGGGAATAAACATCCATGTATGGTATAAACTGCAACTAAAAATCAACCCTATTTTTTCAGATGTCTTTTTACAAATCATGCTAAAAGCCATCTGCTCAGTGTTAGGCTAGACAGAAGAAGCACCAGAGGAACTGCCTTTCCCTAAGGTTTCTGAATATTGATAGAGAACAGAATACGCAATTAGTTTACAATAATATATGCAGTTATGTATGCATATTCCTGTATGATCTCTAACCATGAACAGGGATGAAACTGTTCTTCCTATCAACTGCAAGTGTGTGTTTTATTTATCCCCATTTAGAATAAAGTAATCAAAACCATCTCACAAGTGTTTAACAATAACAAATACATAATTACTGAGAGCTACAGATGGAGAGAGTAAATCCACTATTTTTCAGTACTTCATAGTGTTACCTATCTGGAGGAGAGTCGGTTCCCATTTGTTTCCTCTGCAGAGCACAGACCCATAACTACAGGCTAGGCTCACCCCTGCTTTATAGTTCAGCTTTATGGGCAACTAAGACAAGAATACAGCATCCTTTGGGCTACGTTTCTCTCTAAACCAGTCTGTCAAGGATCAGTCATACAAGGCAGGTTCCCGAGATGCTGACCATCTCTCGAATATGCAAGTGACAATGAGTCAGAAGAACCATTTCTATGTAATGGCCTAACATCCACAGACTTAGTTGATGACTAAAAGATCTCTGTCATCCTCTTAGACTTTCAAACACTTGCTCCAAGAGAATGGAGGGGAGAAGGGCAAAGTAGAGAACAACTTCTTTGCTGCCTCACAACGAAAGTAAGCCTGAGGCATAATCTTCCTCCCCTCCACCCATCCAAAAACAAGGCTGTGGTGCAGGATTTTATGTCTGGTTAAGCTAAGCACTGAATTGTATGTTTCTCTTTGCCTTGCCCTGGCCAGGTTCCTCCTCTGGGAACAGCTGAAAAGAGCTTCTTCTGCAAAAAGTATCAACTTGAAAACTTTGTGAACTATTTCTTGATTTGACCTGAATCACTGAATAACTTCAACAAATATGCGTTTAAATTTCATGAATGTCATGTTAACGGTCCTTAAACTGCCTCTGAAACAAACTGACACCCATAGTATATATGCTGGTGGCACACACACGTTACTTCTCACACCCGAGAGGTCAGCAATTAAGTTCACATCTCCTTGTTGTGATTCATGGAGAAACTTTTGATGTTGTCTTTCTGAACAATGTCTCAAACACTAAGCTTTTGGTTTATCTAAACAATAAAAACTAGTATTGGCAGCTCCATTCCATTCTTATTTGTGAGCTCTGCTCTCTGCAAAAAGTTAGGCCTATTACTGGAGTGATTTAGCATGCAGCAGTTTTAGGCTTCAAGCTGCTTTAAGTATTTGGTGTTGAAAATAATCTTTTTTTTTCTTTTTTTTACAGTGATACTGTCAAAATTCTTTCCTTTAGCAAACATGCCAGCATTTAATCTGTTAAGTAGTACTTGTAGCTTATAATAAAACATACTATGACATGGCCTGTATTTTTGATGCTGTGTTCACAGCAACAGCTGGATGTGCACACCATGGAATTTACCAGTATTCACAGGATGCTTCAGCGACACAAAGACAGACTAATCTCTCAGTGCTTCCAAGAAATTAGAAGTCCTTCAGAACTATTTTCATCAATAAGTATATACTTATCAGTACCAAAATGAGAGTACCACATCTCAGTCAGGTTAACTTACTGTTGTTTCATGACTCTGTCTGAAAGCTTGTAAAAAGTCAGCAACGTTAGAGATGGATCATGCAAGATTATTGTCCACTGAGTACCCCAGTCTGCTAGGGCATCATCTAAATGCCATTCCTGTCCCACTATAAATATCCTATACACTGTGCATGGGCCACTCAGGGCGTATCTGCCTCCTGCAGACAGATCGCAAGGTAGCTACAATCAAGTTAGTACATCCCCACGGTGCAGTACCAGTGATGTGGGGCTTCCACTGCAGGTCTGAAATCAGTGAAGCCACATAACCCAGCACCTGAGGCAACGAACCTACTCATCAGCATTTACAAATCTGGGAACAGAACCAGGCTGATGGCCTCTGTAGTGCGAGCATGTCCTTACTTTTTCTCGTCCCTGCTTCCTGTCTGCAAAAACGCATGGCTTACCACACAGCTAAAGGTCAGAAAACATGAGAAACACGAAGGCCATACGAAAACCTCAGACAGATGTAGAACATGACCTAGATCTATACATAAATACGAAACGTAGATAAATACTGAGAGGATTTAGATCACTGAGCCCTTCAGAAACTAAAATGGCTTTACGTTAATGAAAATCCTTCCATCCTTTCCATATAGACAAAAGTCCATGCACATATGTTAAGAAATTCAACTTATTCGTAGCTTTCTGAGCTTAACGTCCTATTTTTGCCACAAAGACAGACACATTTTCCTTGACCACACTATTGATATGTTAACTTGAGAAGGTATTAACAAGATGCTTCACTGTATTTGTTATACCCGCATTAAATTCTGAAATGAAAGCCTGCAAACCAGTCATTAAATAGATTTAAATCATACTGATATGGTACAAGTGAGATTTTCTATTGTCTGTTCATAACATAAAAAGCACTGTAATCATTTATGTGATATGGATCTGATAATTTCCATTCATCTGTTCTAATGGGAGCATGCGGTTAATAAAAGATGCCGATTTAAATGAAAAGTACCATAATTGAAATCTCACCTTTTCACTTGCTCTCATAGTATCAAATCCTGCAGAGTAAATGGCTGTCAGACTCCTGGGGCAAAATATATGAGGAATTTACATCACTGATTTTTATTGGATAATGAGACTGACACCATACCCGAGTCTAGGCTACCATTTTAGGATGCGAGGAAATGGCCTCAAGTTGCGCCAGGGGAGGTTTAGATTGGATATCAGGAAAAATTTCTTCACCAAAAGGGTTATCAAGCACTGGAACAGGCTGCCCAGGGAAGTGGTGGAGTCACCATCCCCGGAGGTATTTAAAACATGTGTAGATGTGGTGCTTCGGGACATGGTTTAGTGGTGGGCTTGGCACTGTCTGGTTAACAGTTGGACTCGATGATCTTAAAGGTCCTCTCCAAGCAAAACGATTCTATGATTAAATTAACATTCTTTAACAAGCTTCTTGAAGTTCTGTTAATATTATGTGTATTCTAATTATTGCTGTACTTTAAAGTTATAAGTAATTATGTTAACTTGAATTCAAGTCAGATCGCTAAAGTTCAGGAATAGCTACAAAAGACGACAGGAAGAAAGAGGACAGCAGTTGAATATATTCATGGAGCTGGACTACACACAAGCATTATACTGTTCCATAGGTTTCCATGTTTTCAAATTGCCTAAATAATGATAAAAAATTCACAATCTTATCAGAATCCGCACCTTGATAGATATGATACAATTCAGACCATGAGCTTAAGAAATCTTTTGTATTGCCTTCCATCTCTTTTTCACACACAAAATCCCCAAACTACGTATCAACAGATCCACATGCTTAAGACTCACAGCACATATTTATATATACACACGCAAAGAAATATGCACACTTTCATTGTCTGTCTGTCAGCAATCCTGAAACAGCAGGTGATCCACTGGAAGTCCCAATACCTCCCAAGATCCTGACAGTGGCTTCGTGTCCTTCCGATTTCTGAGGAGGCCTTGGGGTCATAACAGCTACACCAGCACTAACACAAGAATCTGTTCCCAAGCAAACCTGCTTCCAGGCATACTATGGGATTTTTTTGGGTGGCTTGTTGTTGATTTTTTAAAAATAATTTTAAAAGCCTCATGCACAGGCCAGCTCCTATGTAATTTACCTGAGAACACTCTTCAGCTAAATACTATGACTCCTCCTGTGGTTGTGGCTTCATGTCTGTAACACTGCTACAAGCTCACTGATCGCAAGACATTGTTAGATGCTTTTTTAAAGAAAAGTATGGGGAAGAGAAGAACAAATGTTAAAGTAATGCCAATCGCCAAACTTATATCAATAAAGCAAATTCAAAATTTAAGATGAAATATAATCCCTTATTTATTGCACTGAATAACTCTTTATGATTTTCTATTTGGGTACACTGGTGGATAGTACCCAATTTCCAAGCATTATATAAAACAATCTTCACAAAAAAGACAACTGTTCTCCTTTGTGTTTTCTTTGGTGTTAGCCTATTATGATTCTGAAGTGGCTAAAAACTGCTTCCTGAAACAAACTTGTAGCTCGAGTACAAATGCATTCGTATTTAATGAGTGCAATGTGTTTTTAACACAATCAATAAAGCTTCGTGCTGAAGTATTTTGTCATCACTAATAGATCATCTATATTCTACAAATTAATTCATTTTATTAATTCTAGTACAGAAGGATTATTAAAAACTCAAACTCTAGTCTACATTTAGGTTTGCATTACACAGTTGTAATCACGTGACTGAATAATTTTCTGAACTAAAATTAAACTTACACTTAGATAAAATCAATAAATCTTGGGTCTGTAACAGCAGAATCTCTGTGGAAGAGAGAGCCAAACTGGTAATTTATAAAACTGAACTCCATTTCAGTGACACTAAAATAATAGAAGGATTTATGAATAGTGTCTCTCCTTTTACACCCAGATTACTGTGTCATCTGGGTGTGGCTGAGGATTTAAGAGTATTTCACCTAAACTAATAAACCTATTTACTGAATCTGAACTAAGTGCTGAAGTTTACTTCTAATGAGTGTTGACTGATCTTGGCAAATAAAGTGAATTAGACCACACATAGCTGAGCCAGACAAGTCATCACTAGTCAGCATGTCCCCAAGGGACAGAATGAATGAAAATTGTTTCTCAGCTTATTTTTTTTGAAGGAACACCACAAACGCTCATGTCGATAGTAGCACTATCTTGACATCCTTTCAGAGCTGTTCTTAGCACTGGCAATATCTTGTCTTGTTGAGACTTTTTTTACAAGTTAAAAAATGGAGCCATTTTAACAGTTTATTTTATTTTTATCTATCCAAACACTTATAACACACTCATCGCCCCCGAGTTTGTAAGCCTGAGATTTCAGTGTTGTCACACAAAGGATTAGTGTGCAGATCCCCCAGGGGCTGGAGTGTTCCACGTCAAACAACGGGTTTCATCGTCGGTTTCCAGCATAGCAGCTCTGGGGTGTCAAGGGGCTCTGCTCCAAGTGGCACTGGACTGGGGGTCAAAGGATCCGGCTGGTTTGACTCAGCTTTTCCTGACACCCTGAACAACTCAAGCCACATCTCTCTGCCTCGGTCTCCAAGCAGAATGGAAACAGCGATATCTCTCAAAAGCTATGCCTAGAAAGCCTAAATAAAAATTCTGTCTCTATGAGTATTCTCTATGAAAAATGCACAAAATACCACTAAAAGGTTCAGGGTATTATCATAGCTAACTGCTTCTACCAAAAGCAATGCTGTAATGCCACCAGCTCTGTCACTCTCGTGAAATGCAAATAGGAAGAATAATCCTGACCTAACAAAAACATAAAGTACTGTGCATTTAAAAGTTCTGCTGCTTTCACTCAGTTGAAGTGAGAACATGAGAACACATCTTCACTTCCCTGGCTTCATGGAAAGTCACCTGTGGCTCAGATCAGGAACCAAACACAATGTGTCCTGCGCATCTACGCTGATCTCTTGACCTGAGTACGGCTGGAAGAAGGGAAAAGCCAATATTTTTGGTTGTACCTTTCATCACAAAAGTAACTTGGCAGAATTATGAACCTACTGCTCCCTGGACATCTTTTTTCCTAGATGTTCTGACAGCTGGGTTCAGAGCATGTGGGCGCAGTAAGGGGCCCAGGGTGCCTTCCCCAGCCGGGGGCTGGGCTGCGGGGCTCAGGGCTGGCCCAGCTTTGGTGGGGCCAAGGGAGGCCCTGTCCTGCCGGGGCCCAGGGGAGAGGGTCCCCAACTGTGTGGTGGGGAGGCTACGGCCAGGGTCAAGCCCAGGGATGGAGGACCGCCTGCCCCAGCTGCCCCACACCCTGGCACAGAAATGCAGAGGGCCAATGCTTTCAGAGAGAGCAATGAAGGGTGCTTGCGCTAGAAGGATGTGGGAGACACATACTCAACCTCTCCACATCAGCAAATGCAGAACTGCATTGCTGAAGTTGTTACTGTACCTAGTCGTGACTTGATTTACTCTTTCATGGGCGCATACATTTGTGCTGCCTTTAACCTCGTTTTGGTAAGTTTTACAGCCGCTGGCCTCCCATAATTTTCTCCATAGTTTAGTTGTCTTTAAAATAAAGAAAATTCATGTACTGTGTTATAGAGAAGTGTTGTTACAGCCAGATAAATCTGGCCTTCTGTAAAACCTTTCAGGCGTGAAATCAGAATGAAAGCAAGCTACAACTTCCAAAACAATACACAAAGTTTCGGTCTTATTTTTCATTTGCAGAAACTGCAAGATCCAATGACGTAAGGTTTCAAAAAAGACCCAAAAATACCCTTAAAACCAAACCCCTCTTTTTTTTTGGCAAGGACGGGTATTAGAGGCAGATGATTTGGAACACGAAACTGCTTGGACCACATTGCGCTACTGACCATATCACCACACAGGAAGCTGGAGCTCTTCAAAGGTTATTTTAGAGACATCAAAAACATTTGCAGCCTAATATAATAATAACAACATCTCCTTAAAAGTAACAGTGCATCTGCTAAACCTCTTTGTGCAAAGGACACAGCTCATTTGCTCCCTGGAGATTTTCAGCTGTGCTGTGTATTAGCTTGAATGATCATAAAAAAGCAAATATTACCTACCATACATTTTTTTTTCTAAGTACATTGTGAGATGGTCCTGGAGTTCTTTTTAACTACACCTTTTGTTACCTGTATGTTTCCCAGATATCTAGGATCTGAGGCCAAAAAATGCTGGTTACAAATAAAAAAGAACTCAGTGTTGGTGTTGGGGGAAATGGAGGAGGAAATTGGCATGTCCTTTGCATACGAGCTTCAGACAACCTGGAAAACGTAGAAGAAATTGAGGTTTCCTCTAATTGAAACCTAGTATCCAGATAAACTTGCACACATCTAACCTTTGTTCTCCTACTACAAAGCTGTTCAATTACACATGGAAAAATGGAGCACAATAAAAGCGATGGCATCCATTCACACCACAGGAATCCAGTTTAATTATTCCCACTATGAGATATTAAGTATTTCCTAATGCAAATACTGGACTCTCAAGAACACCGACATCAAGGACCTGCACTGTATTTTCCACCGCAGGGAAGAAGTATAAAAAGTGTTGCATTTTACACTCAGTTTAAGCACAGTATTTTCTGATGATGCTGCTATAGAATTAAAAAGGCAAATCTCGTAAGTTTTCAGTAAAGTCCTTGCAGATTTTCCTACATGAAATATGAATCTGCATAATGGATCATTGCAAAATACAGCTATTTCTGTAAACATTGATAGAAACATAACACAGTACGCACTGCATTCATTCATGGACCTGCCGTTGAGATATAAATAACTTTCTGTAAGCATCAAACATTTTAGTACCGTGTTTCACCATTAGCTATGCAGTTACAAATTAGTACCAGTTACAATCAAAATGGGTAATAAATTTGTAAAACATATCAAAGACCAAAACTTCATTTCTAAAGAAATGCCTGATGAGTAGCAATAAACACTGGCTTTCAAGAGGGTTTTAAAGAGGGTAGACTGATTTACTAATGGCTTAATCAACAAGTTAAAAGATTTTTATGGCACAAAATTCAAAACTGAAGCTTCAAACTAAGCCAAATTAATATTTACTGCCGAACACTGCATCCAGCCTCTAAGTAGAGGAGTTTCATCCCTGTTCTCTGCCAGTGCTCCACCCTTTGACCTTGCCCATGGTCACCTCTGTATCTCCTTTCATCAGTTGCCCTCACAGGCCTCCTTTTCCACTTCCAAGTTATTTCCAGTGTCTTCTGCTGGTCTGTAAACTGAAGCAGTCTCCAAGCAGCAGCTCCAGGCTGGTAACCTAGGCTCCACCACAAAGCTCAGCTGCAACACGGCTGACAGTCCTCTATGCTATGTACTCGAATAGTACAGAAATTAAAATTTATATTTCCTATATTTTAAAATAAATACATAAAAAGTAAATATGAGGGGAAAAAAAGGTCCCGAATCTACAGACTACCATACAAAGAGTTCCTTGTATCTCCCCAGAGTCTATGGATTTTATGTGAAGTCCCCTGAAACAGCAACGGAGTCCCCAAGCACACATCTGTCACAAGCAAAAACTTTTATTCCAGCGACACAAATAGGAAATAGATTTTAAGAAAATATCTGTATATTTTCATGAAAAGCATCTGTCATTTGATCCTGTGAGGAGAAAGGATCATGACTGGACTATATTAAAAAAGAAGTCACAAAGTTTAATTTTGGAGAAAAATTGGGATTTACATTGTCCTCCATGCTGTGCTAGCAATCCAAACATTCTCACTTACACTAGAAATGGTTTGGTTCCAGACCACACTTATAAAAGTAAACCGATTCTCAGTGTCTATGGTGAATGCAAGATATGCATATGCGAATTACATATATGCATATATATATGTCTTCATCCAAAATAGTGGAGCTAATGTAGAGTCTTCTTTCAGCATTTTGTTCAAAGGTACACTTAAGCATAAAAAAGATCTTTTCAATATAACATTTTTAACTTCATATGTGATTTTAAAAAAAGATGGATAAAAAAATGTTTTAGACAAATGTGGTAGATTCACCAGTTTAACTTCTGTACAGAGACATATACACATCTTTGCCATACACATAGCTTAAAATTGCTACCATGTGCCAAGTAAACTTTTACAGATGTTCAGCAACAGAGATCAAAGAAACTGCATTGTGTCTTCCTGGATATATACCAGCCAAGTATATAAAACCAAAGAAATGTCAGGATATCAAATGAAGTGTCCATTTGCTGATGTTCAGATAAATGAGAGATGCAGGACTGCTAATATTCTTTCTTTCCCATTGCTTGAACTACATTCAAACGATGCTCTGCAGTTCTTTTGAGCTTACATTATGAGGCATTCCAGTTAAACTATGACATATTTTAAAGTGACTTTTCCTCTTGGCTTTCAAAAGGATATTTCTACATCACACGACATGCACGAAATCCTCCTCTGAGAAACTTTTGTGTGCGCACATAGAAACTGTCTCTCTTTCTCTCATCATTCTACGCATAACTGAGAGAAAAACATACTCCTGTTAGGGTGGGATTACATTTGTAAGTTCAATCACAAAAAACTTGTAAGTATTTTGCTTAGTAGAACCACTGATGTCCTAGATAAGGTATGCCTAAATAAGGCATCACCTCTTCCCCAAAGGGTCTTCTTTTATTTTTTATTGCTTTAAAGACAAATACATTGCAAATTCATGTAATAATTCTACAAGTCTTGTAATGAAGCTTGTAACTGTATGGTAAGTTTAATTAATCATGTGCTGTTGACCGCTCACCTGTTCTATACTTCTGTGCCCACTAATCCATTTTCCCTAAGGCCATTTCTAACATTCTTAACTTTTAAACATTTGAACACCTCCAATCACTTCTTAAAAATAAAACTTGGTCCCCCCTCCACCAGGAAATATTTCCTTTCTTTCTCTCCATTGTGAAATTTCCATTTACCTCTTTATCCCCAAAACACCCTCATGCACACACTCCAAATTACTTCCCTAAGGCACAGGACAAACAATATTCAGTCCTGGAACAGTGACAGGTTTAAAGTATAATATTTCACAGCCCATTAGGGCTGGAAAGGGAGGCTTTTTAGCATTTAGTGAGCTACAAATTCCCTTTCCAATAAGAAAGAGCCTGCTCCTACTCTCGGTTATTCACTCATTCTCCTTATATATATATATCTCCATGTACATATATATATAAACACACAGGTACACACTCAACCTAACACGTATCTCTTTATATACAGTAATCACATTTTCTCAACAGCAAATTTATGGAAGAGCTATATTAGGCAATTTTTAAAGGTTTCTACAATTTATTGCTTATAATTTTCTTTCTCTTCTAGTTCCACAGAGGAAGATTTGTTCCATGAGACGAATTCAGTCAAGCAAAGGAAGAGATGAGAAATAACATCGATGCAACTGAGAAATAACTCAAGAGAGTTTTATGAAGCTAGATTTTTCTTCCATGCAAGTTATGTGGTACACAGAGAATTCATGGCATAACATAAATGAATAACATACATACCAAATGTATGGTATAACATAAAGGTTTTATTTGCCTTTCCTTAGGATGAACTGCAGAAGTAACTTAGGGCTTTCACATGCAATACCATCTAAAGCTCTTGACAACAGAAATTACTACCAACCATTCATGCTTTCTTCCTCTCCTAAGTAAATTTTCTCCCGTAAAATAGTCTATAGTTATTACTATTGAAAAATCATCAGATTTTTTTAAAATAAAAAGACAATTAGTTAGAAAACACAACTTTGTGAACAGTGAAATTAATGAAGCCCTATTTCTTGCAGATTTGTATCTCATAACCAGTTATTCCAGTATCTAACAAGGTAGCAGCTTGACCTATAGTTTTTCACTAGTTAGGTCATTTACAGCAGCTCTGTTCTCTGGTGTCTCGTAAGGGCTGAACTCATGCACAGTACTTCCTCCGAGGTCTCCCGTTCTCCGGCTTTCTCACCTAGGTGCCTACATTTCAGGAAATTTGTAGGAATGGAATACCTAAGAAACTGGGCTCTCTCTCTCTCAGCCCTTCAGATTTGGTTGAAACTGGCCAGTGAGTTAAAAAATCTGTCGTCGTGGGAAACACTCACATGCATGTGGATGCAAGCGTGCACACACACCCAGGCACACACAGTATAATCACATAAACCTCATTTCCTTTGGAAACCAGGCTAAAATGACACAGCAACAGCAGATGTGAACGCAGTTATGAAAAGCAGCTGCATGAGTTTTCCATGAAACAAACAAACATAAGGTCAACACGCATACAGGTTCCTTTAACAAAGCTCAACTGGCAAGCCTTTGAAACATTTACATAAATATTTTAAATATCCTCTTTCTGTGGGGCAGAGGATGTACATCTTGACATCAGCTCATGTAAAGCATGTTTCTTATTTTCTCTGGATGAAATTCTTACCCACTGAAGTCAATAGAAGCTTTATCTCTGACTTCTAAATCGATAGCCAGGAGTTCTTTCTTTGAGTATATTGATATAATTTATCTGGGTGTGCTCATACCTCCACTTTCTCTGGCTGCACTTATTTAAATAACGTTTTTATATCTCCTCTATGCCATACCTGAATATACTTGAGTAATTCCAAAATCTACCACTGACAAAATATGTATGAAATTCTTCATAACAAAATGAATTAGAACCCAGAGACATTTGGAAACAAGTATCACCACAAAATAGCCCTATAGTCTTAACTAGAGAGATGAGCTTTTCACTGCTTCTGACAACAGAAAGCAGTTTGGGCTCTCTTAGACCAACATGACAGCAATTTAGCAATGCTTTGTTACTTCAAAAGCCATCTGGAAATTATACTGTGGCATGTGTCATCCTGGAAACATAAAAACATAGGACTGTGAGGGATCTTGAGGGGCAACAGAATCCAGCCCCATCATCCCCTCTTTCACTATTCAAGAGACATTTCATCCAGAGAAGTCCACATCATACCTACCTTTTACACCCCACATTTCTTTTCTCATCTGCTTCAGAAAGCTCAAGAAGAAATCAAAGCTAGTGCTCTAATTAACTCCCCAAAAAGATGTCTCATGCTCAATAACCTACTCCAAATATTAGTTTATACATGGCTTGACATTATTAGCTTCCAGTACATCACAGGAGCTACATTTCCTCTTCAAGAACTCCTCAAGGAGAGCTTGTATGGAACTTGCATAGTTTGAATGTTTCAGCTAAAGACAGTATTAGTTGCTGTTTTTTATACCACCTCCAGAGGCAAAAAGGGTTATCTGAACAGCTATGACAAATGCAGTAAAAGATTAAAAAATGCAACTACATTTTGAAATACTCTAAGAAGGGCTTGGTTTTGCAATGTACTGACCACATTCATAGAATCACAGAATACCAGGTTGGAAGGGACCTCAAGCATCATCTGGTCCAACCTTTCTTGGCAAAAGCACAGTCTAGACAAGGTGGCACAGCACCCTGTCCAGTCAGATCTTAAAAGTGTCCAACGTTGAGGAATCCACCACTTCCCTGGGGAGATTATTCCAAAGGCTGATGGCTCTCATTATGAAAAATTGTCATCTTGTGTCCAGTCAGAATCTCCCCAGGAGTAACTTGTACCCAGTACTCCTCGTCTTTTCCATGTGACTCCTCGTAAAAAGGGAGTCTCCATTTCTTTGTAGCCACCCTTTAAGTACTGGAACATGGTGATGAGGTCTCCCCTAAGCCTTCTTTTCTCAAGGCTGAACAAACCCAGTTCTCTCAGCCTTTCCTCACATGGCAGGCTTCCCAGTCCTTTGACCATCTTTGTGCCCTTCTCTGCACCCTCTCCAGCCTGTCCACATCTTTTTTGTATAGCAGGGACCAAAACTGAACACAGTATTCCAGGTGTGTCCTGACAAGCACTGAGTAAAGTGGGATAATGACTTCTTTATCTCTGCTGGTGATGCCCTTGTGGATGTAACCCAGCATCCTGTTGGCTTGCTTTGCTGCAGCAGCACTGTTCACTCATATTGAGCTTGTTGTCCATCAGGACCCCCAGGTCCCTTTCCACAGAGCTGCTCCCCAGACGGGTAGATCCCAGTCTGTTCTGCACTCACAGATAACGTTTTCCCAGTTGCAAGACCTTATATTTGTCTCTGTTGTATTTCATAAGGTTCTTGTTAGCCCACTCTTCCAGTCTATCCAAGTCTTCCTGCAGGGTGGCTCTCCCTTCTGATGTTAGACAATATTGTTAGATATTAATGAAAAACTCATACGATCATAGAATTATTTGGGTTGGAAAGGGCTTTTAAAGATATCTAGTCCAACCCTTTTTTATAGGAGGGGTTTTATTTTCCTAAACTAAAATTTCACTGGGCTTTGTAGTGGGTTTAATGTAACTTCTCCTTTGAAATGCAGGACAGTTTCATAGAAGATGAGAGAGTTTGGGCTGTTATTTTTTAGCTGTGTGGCTGATCCCTTGTTGACTAAAATAAAAGCCCCCAACTGAAATATTTGATCTAGAAATAATAACAATTTTTTAAAAATCAGCAATCAAAACTTTAACAGCTACCTCACTTACAGGCTGCTTTCCCAAATCTAGCAGTTAGTCTCCTTTGTGTACGGAGTAAGACTCAAGTAAAACTCTGCAAGGGAGACCTGGGTAAAAATTAAGAGATGAAGAGAGATATGCATCCGATATTGAGTGCACTGGCCGTCATATATCCTTAGGCTATGAACTGAACACAAAGACTATTTGGATGTACAGTGAAGCACAGATACCCTACAATTTCACAGCTTCTCAGTGTTCAGAAAACTAATAGCATAAGTTTAGTACAAACTTGGTGATTACTAGCCTAAATGCTATAACCAGGATTAGGTGTCTAAACCAAAATGTTTTCAGCTCACTTTGAAGTTTCTAAGCATTGCTTCGCTCATTTCAAAAGAAAAATGGGCCATGTGCTTTTGCTGGTCTAATTTCTATTTGGTAGAACAGACAGCGTTTTTCTGCATTTGAATGAATGAACAAAGTAGTTGTTGAGACAAGGCCTCCTAAACTGAGTGCAACTCTGTAAATGCCTGAATGCATCCCCATTTGAATCACCATTCTCAGTTTTACCAGTTTTTCCCATTCTGTCGCGTTTTTCTTTCTCAAACGCTGGCGCCACAATGCCAATTGCATTCTTATTAAGAATTTGCATAGTACATGTTTCTTACAATACATGGGATTCAAAGTACATCAACGCAGATGGCCATGCACTAAGTGCTTTGCCTGGTAAGTGCATGGCACCTCCAAGGTGAGCACTCACGGTTCTGTTTACTTAGGAAGGGGAGGGAGAGGCAAGTTCAAATGAAGCCAGAAAATGAAGATATGAAATGTAAACATCAAAATTAACTCCATCTAGGGTTACTCTACTAACATTTCAATTGCATTTTCAACAACACACAGAACTCATAATTAATGATGTCATCAAATTTGCAGGGACAGAAGTAGAGTGCCCAGATTAATTCTGAAGGCTTATTTGCTGCCAGTGCTTATCTGATATATCAGGAATATAATTAGAAGCCAGTAATCATGGAAGAAGGTTGATCAGAGAAGTTGGTCTCCAGTGTGCATGCTGGAGCGATGTTATCAGTGCTCCCTGTTGAGAAAGATTACTAGTACCCAATCTTGTTTCGTGTTTGGGATTAGAATTGTGCTCTAATTACATCTTGTTAAGATGGGTTTTTTTGCAATATCCATTCTAATTTTGTAAGCACATGCCCGTTTTTTTACTTTGCTAGAATATACTTCTTGGTGTCTATAATCTTGTCGTAAAATAAGAATAAGCTTAATGTGACCTGATAGTCATCAAGCGCATTATTTCTTAGAAAGATATTCCCCGTCCTGGAAATACATAAATATTATCTGGTGGCTTTTGTCCTCCCAGGTGTGTTTTGGACTCTTCAGAATTAAGGTTTGAGACTGCTGTCAGATCAATGAAACACAATTTCCACCGCAGCATACAAATTGATATACAATTGCGTGTAAGAGAGAACACAAAGACAGATCACAACGCCAGGAGAACCCCATTAACTTTGCAAGACAGTTATCTATCTATCCCTCTGGAAAGTTTAGCAATACTTGCTACAATTTATTTCAAAGAAGAGGGAAAAAAATGCCTCCAATTGTTTTGGTTGGTTTCATTATTGTATACTCATACATACAGAAAGTATTCGGAATTTTCATACTATGCATTTCTCTGCAGTAAAACTCACACACAAATGCTTTTATGCATCAAAATGTTACTTCAGCCCCTCTCTAAAGAAGAGGTAACGACTGCACTTTTTTCCAGTTTAAAAAAGCAAAACTAAAACAAAACCTAAAATGAAAGAAAAGTTCCATTTCCTCAGTAAATCCTTAAAGTAAAGCAAATACAACTGATTTTTGTTTTGCATCTGCCTCAGGATCCGGCACATCCTGGATCAGCTTCCTAGTGCTTGGCTGCTTAGTTCACTAGAAAGAAAAAAAATAATAAAAATTTTTTAAAAAATTATAATCTTTGTGGCTTCTGGCAAAGTCCTTGTCCCTCCTGGAAGCCTTCCCAATAGTTGTGGTTCCTGATGCCTTTTTCTATGGACAGCTCAGACATCTCAGGGCTAGCTTGCCTTCTGCTGTCCTCTAGATTTCTTTGCTGTGCTTCTTGGATCAAGTTCCCAAACTCTTACACTCATAAGCATTCTCACAACTCCCGCTTTTCACATGCTCTTCTGGTTTCTGAGCTGATTCTGGCACCATTTTTTTCATAGTTCCTTTCCAACAATGAGTCAATCTGTGGTGCAAGTCTCAGCACAGCAGCTGCCTTCATCTTTCTCTTACTTTAACTAGCAGTACTCTGCTTAGCATCTTACACAAGGCCAAGCTTTAAAACAAGTTGTAGAGGTCAGCAGCAGCTTTGTTCCCTTTTGTCTGGAATTCAGGATTCCTCAGAGGCTCATTCCTTCTCTCAAGTAGCGCTCCAACACGGACAGATTCTCTTCACTTTTCCAGCAAGTTTTCAGATGTAGGTACTTACTTAGATGGCTTGTGCAAACCCACCCGCTGAGAAAATTGTTGCAGTTTGATAAGAAAACATGGCACAACGTACTTTAAAGTTAGGAGTTGGCTTTAGATTTCATCTACCTAAAAAAAAAATCACTTGAACATGCACACTTTCTTTCTCTCTTTTTTTAACCCCCAAAAGTTGAATCCTAATGGGCACAATAAAATAGCCTAATCTCATTCTTCTGATTTGCATCTACTCAACCACAATGAAAGGTAAGGAAGCCAGGAACCCTTCTATGAAATCTATGGTGCTAATGAGGATATGCAACCTAGAGCAAAAATACCTTTAAGGGAGAGAGGAAAGGAAATTTATATGTTGTAAAGACAAGAGAGCTGACTTACAAATCCAGCAGCATTTATATACAATAATTTTGCTTGCTGCTGTTAAAGAAAGACCTCTAACGCAGAACCAGATTCTTAAAGGCAGCTCTTCCATACCATTTAGAACAAAAAACATTCATACATACTATCATTTTCCGCTGCCACCAAATATCTGTTAGCTTTGGGATTTAGCGACAGTCACAAAACCACTACTGAAGCCCTGATCACACAGAATCACACAGAATCAATCAGGTTGGAAGAGACCTCTGGGATCATCAAGTCCAACCGTTGCCCTGACACCACACTGTCAACTAGACCATGGCACTAAGTGCCATGTCCAGGCTTTTCTTAAACACATCCAGAGATGGGGACTCCACCACCTCCCTGGGCAGCCCATTCCAATGTCTAATAACCCTTTCTGAAAAGAAATTCTTCCTAATGTCCAACCTGAACCTCCCCTGGCAAAGCTTGAGGCTATGTCCTCTTGTCCTATCGCTAGTTGCCTGGGAGAAGAGGCCGACTCGCACTCCACTACAACCTCCCTTCAGGTAGTTGTAGACTGCAATAAGGTCACCTCGGAGCCTCCTCTTCTCCAGGCTAAACAACCCCAGCTCCCTCAGCCCCTCCTTCCTGATATAACTCAGGGACTCGGCATGCACGTAACTTCAAGAACGTAAGGAGACCGTTCTTCTTAGTGTGGAGCACAGGTTGCACTGGCACATGTTATCAGTTCAACTTGCTATTTTATGCTTTTAAATATTGAAGATATCAGTACCACCATGAAGATGGAAACATCTCTTTCTTTACAGTACATTACACAGCTTTGCCCCTTTTTGTGCATTACTATACAACAGTTCATACCCTATCAATCTTACATGCATTCCTTGTTAAAATGCTGTAACTATTCCTGAATAAAATATTTTTTAATTAGTCAATCATTTCTGTAACCCTGAATTGTCATATCATAGAAAGATGTGTATGAGATTAGGAGTTGAAGTGAAATCTAAAATAGGATTCTGGCATTTGAAGGTTATTTGTCATACGGAGATTCATGCCATATCAGCCGTTTTATATACGGCTACAAGGGAAACATCTGCAAGGTCTAACAGCTGATAAAGAGTAACCTGCCCTGCTACTAAAAAAAGGAAGACTGCATTCTATTCAAAGGCTGCAGATAAGACTTAATGAACTGAGATTTCATAATGGAGAAATGATGGATAACATAGACCTAATATATTCCACGTACACAAAGCATTAAGCAAATATGTTAAAAAGAGAATCTTAAGCTATTTTTTTCAAGTGTTTGCAGCCCTGCATAAAATACAGATTTAACAATTTTAAACAACTCTCAATATCAACTTTTCCAGAGATGCCATTTCTAAATTAAGATCGTGCGATTCCCTCCCCCTCTTCCACCCATGTTTTGGCAAGCATTACTAAAACACATTATTTCAACCAGGAGAGAGCATGCAGGCTCAGAAGGGGCCTCGGGATATTAGCTTTGCTGGCCATTTTCACAGAGAAGAGGTTAAGTCACATAAATTTTAACAGTACTCTTGCTGGTCATTTCAGAGAGAAGCAAAGCTAGTTGGTGGCATGGAGAAGAAGGATGGAATTAGAAGTTAAAGGGAAAAGAAAAAAAAACAAAACAAAAGGAAAAGCCTTTTCACTGACAATAAACAAGCTTGCCCTTTTGGAGGAAGGTACTCTTCCCTAATACTGAAATGAGCTGAAAAGAAGATCTTAGCCCCACAGAATGATTTATAAAATGGCGAATCCTACAGCAGAAGAAAAGAGGGAGCCTAAATGACAATGGACGAAGGAATTAATCCCCATGACTGCAGGCAGTGTTTCACTTTTAGCTAAGTCTCAAACCAAACACATTTGCATCTGCATACCGATTTAACTCCTTTGCAATTCTGTTTAGCAAAGGCCTAGCTTTGCGTCTCCACAGGAATGAAACGAAAGGCCTATATTGTTAAGTGAGTCCCTGACGCTCCATCTGGCTAAAGCTAGTACTATAGATGGGTTTAGTTTCTGAGGTATTAAGACATATCAGTTTCAAAGCTAACAGAAATCTCAGAGACAAACAGAACTTCCACTCCAGATCAAGCCTGTCGCACCACAGCCCTTCACAATATTTGTAGCCTTGTCAACAGTTTTCCTTTCAAAATATATTGCTGAATCCAAACTTTAATCTAAAACATTTTATTTGGCTGGGAACTGCTGCTTCTCAACCAAACGCTAATTGTGCCAAAATTTTTTTCTTGTCTCAGTAACTCCGGGTTGTATTCTTGAAAAGATTGTTAAACATGTTACAAGACTTGTCCTTCACAGCAGTGATATCACACTGGTAAGTAAAGAGGCTTTCATCGCATAACAACTCTTAGCTGCCAGCTTTCTTTACTGCATATTAGTGAATAAAATGGGATAACGGTGTGTTGTACAAGTATAATTGGCTGAAGCGATCAATATGATCGGCTTCCACTGGTGCGGCTCTTGTAGCCACACAAACCAGTATACATTCGCCTAATCGCTCAGTTGGTGTTAAATAACAGAATGCCTGTTTTAGGACTGGCATTTAAAACACATTAAAACCATTTAAGGTCAATAACTGCTCCTAGTAATGCCAAAGGGGAACTATGGTACCAAGATTTTGATATTGGGTTGTTTTTTTTTTTTAAAGGAAAAAAGAAGAAAACTTACGCAAGCAAATGCATCTGGTGAAAAAATTACTCTGTAAAATGCATTGGAAAAATAACTTTATTCTGTAACTACTTTCATAATTCAGCTCTTATGTTATCCATAATGCTCCCAGGTCTGTGTGGGACAAAGCGACGTTTGCATCCAAAAAAGTGATACATATGGTTTTAATTGCTTGTTGCAGGGAAGTGAGGGTCCAACGTAAAGAAAAGTTATTCCAAACTCCAGCTTGCAAACCAGGTTTGCATGTGAAAATTTCCAATAAAAAAGCAGCAACAGATGTGGCTGCAGCTATTAACTTGCTTGGGACACTTTTTTTTTCACTCTGTCCACTTCCAATCAACTGCCATCTAGTTCTTCCTCATCAACACTGTTTTCATTAAGCACAGTCAAGGCTTCCCTCACAAAAATCTCTTCCTACAAAGAATCAGCTGCACATACAGCAATGTCCAACACCTCCCTTTTCCTTCAGTTCTCTTTTTTAAAAACAATGTATGCCTGATTTTCCCCTTTTATTCCTGAAATCGTAGATTTGATATAGAGCATCATTTTAAAATGAGGCAATGAAATATGATAACAAGCTACTGTGCAGCAATGTAGCTGTCTGTTCTAACAGCAACCAGAGCAAAAGAACTCAACTTTGAACTTCCATAAAACATAACCAACATTTTCCTAATCTGATTCCTTGGTCTGGCTACAGCAACTCAGGGCATTAGGCACAGCGAACTTTCACTTACAGAAAGTGTATCCAAGGACACAGTCCAGTTTTAATGCCCTCAAAATAAACGCTACCTTTTTCTTACACAAATTCATCTAAGAATTTCCATAACTGAGAAGCATCTGCTGTTACACACTCTACTCTTCCAAGAAGCACCTGTTGTTACATACTCTTCCAAATACCTGTGAGTGTGTTCAGTTCTGCAAGGGAACCATTCTTCTGTGGGTGGAAACTAGAGGAAGATAGATTACACAAAGCTAAATGTTGGGGCCAACGTAAAGGTTGGTATACTGGTCTGCTGGGGGTAATGGGGTCCATCTGTCGCAGAAGGGGAAGAGCACCTTTGGTCATAGGCTTGCCAAGCTGGTGAAGAGGGCTTTAAACTAAAGTTGCTGGGGGAGGGGAATCTCAATCCATCCCAATCCTCCCAGTTTGATGCCAGGGCCAGCAATAGGTGCCCAGAGCCTGGAGAAGGATGGAAGGTCAGCAAGAGAGCACCTGAAGAGCAGCACAAAGGAATTGCAGCCACTCCAGCCAGTAAGTCAGCTCCATCGGGGGCCCAACTGAAATGCCTCTATGCAAACACACGTAGCATGGGGAATAAACTAGAGGAGCTAGAGATGTCCGCATGCCTGCAGGGCTATGATCTTGTTGGCATCACAGAGACATGGTGGGATGGCTCCTATGACTGGAGTGTTGGAATGGAAGGATACAGGCTCTTTAGGAAGAGGAGGCAGGGGAGACAAGGAGGGGGTGTCGCCCTCTATGTCAATGACCAGCTGGAGCACGTGGAGCTCTGCCTGGGGATGGACGAGCTGACCAAGAGCTTATGGGTCACTATTAAAAGGAAGGCAGGGACTGGAGACATTATAGTGGGTGTCTGCTACAGGCCACCCGACCAGGAAGACTGAGCGGACGAGGCCCTCTATAGACAGATAGGAGTAGCCTCACGTTCACAGGCCCTGGTCCTTATGGAGGACTTCAACCACCCCGATATCTGTTGGAAGGACAACACAGCTGGGCATAAGCAACACAGGAGGTTCCCAGAATGCGTGGATAATAACTTCCTTCTCCAAGTGAAAAAGAAGCCAATGAGGAGAGGTGCTATGCTGGACCTTGTTTTCACCAACAAGGAGGGGCTGGTGGGGAATGTGAAGTGGTGGAATTCAAGATCCTTAGGGCAGCAAGGAGGGTGCACAGCAAGCTCACCACCCTGGACTTCAGGAGAGCAAACTTTGGCCTCTTCAGGGACCTGCTTGGGAGAGTCCCTTGGGATAAAGCCCTGGAGGGAAGAGGGGCCCAAGAAAGCTGGTTAATATCCAAGGATCACCTCTTTCAAGTTCAGGAGTGATGCATCCCAACAAAGAGGAAGTCAGGCAAAAAACCCAGGACGCCTGCATGGATGAACAAGGAGCTCTTGAACAAACTCAAACACAAAATGGGAGCCTACAGAGGGTGGAAGCAAGGACAGGTAGCCTGGGAGGAATACAGAGAAACTGTCTGAGCAGTCAAGGATCAGGTTAGTAAGACTAATGCCCTGATAGAATTAAATTTGGCCAGGGACGCCAAGGGCAACAAGAAAAGCTTCTATAGGTACATTGGTGATAAAAGGAAGACTAGGGAAAATATGGGCCTCCTCCAGAAAGAAACGGGAGACCTGATTACTCGGGATATGGAGAAGGCTGAGGTACTCAACGACATTTTTGCCTCAGCCTTCACCGCCAAGTGCTTTAGCCACACTACCCGAGTCACAGAAGGCAGAGGCAGGGACTACGAGAATGAAGAACCACCCACTGTAGGAGAAGATCAGGTTCAATATCATCTAAGGAACCTGAAGGTGCCTAAGTCCATGGGACCTGATGAGATGCATCTGCGAGTCCTGAGGGAACTGGTGGATGAAGTTGCTAAGCCACTATCCATCATTTTTGAGAAGTCATGGCAATCTTGACAGATGGACCACTCGGTGGATAAGCAACTAGCTGGATGGTTGCACTCAAAGAGTTGCAGTCAACTGCTCAATGTCCAAGTGGAGACCAGTGATGAGTGGCGTTCCTCTGGGGTCAGTATTGGGACTGGTGCTGTTTAACATCTTTGTCGGCAACAGTGGGATTGAGTGTGCCCTCAGCAAGTTTGCCGATGACACCAAGCTGTGTGGTGTGGTTGACACACTGGAGGGAAGGGATGCCATCCAGAGGGACCTTGACAGGCTTGAGAGCTGGGCCTGTGCGAACTGCATGAAGTTCAACAAGGCCAAGTGCAAGGTCCTGCATGTGGGTTGGGGCAATCCCAAGCACAAATACAGGCTGGGCAGAGAATGGATTGAGAGCAGCCCTGAGGAGAAGGACTTGGGGGTGATGGTTGATGAAAAGCTCAACATGAGCTGGCAATGTGCGCTTGCAGCTCAGAAGGCCAACCGTAATCTGGGCTGCATCAAAAGAAGCGTGGCCAGCAGGGCAAGGGAGGTGATTCTCTCCCTCTACTCTGCTCTCGTGAGACCCCACCTAGAGTACTGCGTTCAGCTCTTGGCGCCCCAACATAAGAAGGGAGGGACCTGTTGGAGCGAGTCCAGAGGAGGGCCACAAAGGTGATCAGAGGGCTGGAGCACCTCTCCTATGAAGAGAGACTGAGAGAGTTGGGCTTGTTCAGCCTGGAGAAGAGAAGGCTCCGGGGAGACCTTCTAGCAGCCTTCCAGTACCTGAAGGGGGCCTACAGGAAAGATGGAGAGGGACTTTTTACAAGGACAAGTAGTGACGGGATGAGGGGGAATGGTTTTAAACTGAAAAAGGGCAGATTTAGATTAGATCTTAGGAGGAAATTCTTTCCTGTGAGGGTGGTGAGACACTGGCACAGGCTGCCCAGAGAAGATGTGGCTGCCCCTCCCTGGCAGTGTTTAAGGTCAGATTGGACGAGGCTTTGAGCAACCTGGTCTAGAGGAAAGGTGTCCCTGCCCATGGCAGGGGGGTTGAAACTAGATGATCTTTAAGATCCCTTCCAACCCAAACCATTCTACAATTCTATGATTCTATGAAATGTTAGCAGAGGATATAGGAAGAAATATTTTAAAATTTAAGGAGGAAAGATGATGTGAGAGATAATGAAGACATTAGCAGAGCAACAAAAGAAGTAAAATAACTTCACATAATATTCTGAGTGTAAGCTAATTTTTTTAGGTCTGAGTAAATAAATAAATACACCAAGCACAACAGAATGAAATAAAAATACTAAACAAACCAGCTTAGCTAGCTGAAATTTTACAAAGCACTGACAACTAGTTTTATAGAAGATAGTTATTAATGGGTCAAAATTTCTTGTCAATCTACACATACAAATATTTTGGTTAGTCCTTAGGATTCACAGAAGATCTGGATTGTTACTATCTGTGATAGGTATAGAATAAGCAACTAAAGCACAAGAATTCAGTTAAAATGCTAATACATTTTGGGGTTGCAAGCAACCATTAGAAAATGGCATCTGAATTAACTCCCTCCAGAACAAAACTTCACTTGTACTTTCAACAAAAGTATGGATGTGATTGTTGAAGTACGAAGTAAAGGAAAAATCCTCTATAAAGCTGCATTTATCTATGTTTTTGTTGTCTTGCAACTACATTCTTCGTCTCTTACATATTTGGGGCAGAGATTATACATCCTTCATGTCCTTTATAACTATTTTTCTGACATAATATAAAATCTGTCCAACATTTGAGCTTTCAAAACAGCATTGCATTTATAACAAAGACATTAAAAAAAAAGCCCAAACAGAAGAAAACCAAACAAAAACGAAAATACTGCAAATGTTGACTTCATATGTAACCCCTTGAAAATGTATAACAGAGGTTAATTTCAATCTATAGTCTACTTAATGTAATTTAGGTATCTTG